>NW_003546713.1:21767-26239 GCF_000090795.2 Amphimedon queenslandica | reverse complement strand
TACTGGATGTCAAAGTATGAAGAAGACTTGGAAATGAAGACCACTGAAGTACAAGAGACTAAGTCAGCCAAAGCAGCAGGACTACAGAAACTGGACGAACTATCACAAACTGTAAATAAAATAAGATAAATATGTAATTTTGTAAATATTAGCATTTACTGTATTTGTGTTAATTAACTTAAATGTACACAATACTGTTAATTGTGTGTACATGTACATGTAAAATTTTGGATTTTAAGTTGATGAATTTATTGCTAATATACATGTACATGTACCATTGAGCATGCACATAGTGGTTCGTAATGCTAAAGTTCTCCCTCCCCAACTACAGTACACGTACATGCATAATGTATACAGCAGTAATTGATTAATATTATTTTTCCATTAATTGTGTGTGTGTGTGTGTGTACAGTATAAGGAGAGGGAGGAGGTTGTGATTGAGCACAGAGCAATGAAGGAGAGACAAAGACTTAAAGAAGAACAAGAGAAGAAAGAGCAAATGACAGCAACCAAAGTAAAACAATAAAATTATAATGTGTATACATGTACAATTTTATTACTAAAATACCGTAGGTCGGGATATATTCGCGGCTGCAATTATTCGCGGTCATAAAAAATTCAATTAAAAACCATGGAAACTGTTAGAGCGTTGCTATGACAATTAAGACCACGTGTTTAGTGTTCAGCTATTCATCTGTTCTTTAGCAGCTATAGTGGAGCCATTCACCAATAGCGAGTCTTTCTCTATCTGTTAACTTCTTGTATGGACCGCTACCTCAGAGCTCTTTCAGCCTCTTTGCTGCAAATTGTTGCTGGTCCGCGTACTGGTGATAATGAACCACGCCCAAGTCAATAAACACTAACTAGAATGGGTGGAGAGTCCCAAAATACGGCGAGGCACTAGATCTGTAAAGAACCGGTAAAGCAGCTCCAAAGAGACCAAGGCTTAGTGACACAAGAAGAACAACAGCTCAAGAACACTGCAGCAAGGTGCTTTTCTTCACTATCGCGCCGTTTTCAATTAAAATAACACCTCGGTTTCCATGGTTTTTAATTGAAATTTTTTTATGACCGCGAATAATTGCAGCCGCGAATATATCCCGACCTACGGTATGTACATGTACGTACAGCTATATGTACATGTATGTGTACATGTAAAGTTATTCTTCCTCTGCATGTGCATTGTACGTTTCTCTTTTCTCTCTCTCTCTCTCTCTCCCTCTCTCCCCCTCTCTCCCCCCACTCCCTCCCTTTCCCTCCCTTTCCCTCCCCTTCCTCCCTCTCTCCCTCCCTCCCTCCCTCCCTCCCTCCCTCTCCCTCTATCCCCCTCTCCCCCCGCTCTCTCTCTCCCCCTCTCCCTCCCTCCCTTACAGCTACAGGCCTGGTGGAGAGGTATGATGGTTAGGAAGGGACTGGGTCCTTTTAAGAAAGGGAGTAAGAAGAAAGGAAAGAAAGGGAAGAAGGGAGGAAAGAAAGGAGGCAAGAAAGGAAAGTCAAAGAAAAAAAAACAACAACAACAATAACAACAGGAATATAATAATTATTATTGTGTATTATTTTCAAATAATGATTATAATGTCCAGCTCAAAATCAGTACACCACTTTTATAGTCAGGCCGGTGGTACATCTTATAACATGGAGCAGGCAATGAGGGCATTCACTTTGTATTTTGATTGCATGTATACATGGGTAAATACGAACCTGACAAGCTAAAGTGAAATGAAACACATTTTCTATCAACACTCTAAATAGTGAGAGACATGGAGATAAAGGATTAAGATAAAGGAATGGTCTGGCCAGCGAGACTAAAGGATTACATGTCCATATTTACTTTTGATGTACATTACATGTACTGTACATTTAAACTACCTCATCTGTTATTTTGCTGTCATTAGTAACTCCATCATAAAACCAGCCCCTCCCTTGTCATTCCTTTGCAAAGTTTGCATCCGGTTAGCTTGTTCTTTGATCAATGGCAACTAAAACCAGTTCTTGTTCTTCTTCTCTGAGTCTTTTCTCTTCTCCTTTGACTATTGGTAATGTTCATTAACTATCTATGTATCATTGAATATGATTTTAGATCAACTTATTGATGTACTTAATCTGTTGAAGAGATGTGGTTTCCCTCAGACAAGATGTCATGAGCTGGGACTGACACTAGGACTACACAAGAACACACTGGACGTCATTGAAAGGAATCATCCTAGTGATGTATCAAGATGCTTACTTGAATGCCTCTCCCAGTGGTTGTCCAGAGCTGATAATGTTGACAGTAAAGGAGGAGCTACCTTTGACTCACTGTCAGATGCTCTTAAATCTATGAATGAGAATGCTGCAGCTGACAAGTTAGATCAAGAGAGTAAGTTAATATCACTGATTGTATTAGTATTGACTGTGTGTGTGTGTATTCTATAGAACGTAAAGCTAAGGCTATTGATATATTCAACACTCATCATCCACTCCTCTCTCAGTCTCTCTCTGATCCTGTCAGTGTAGCTATTATGCTTCAAAGAGAGGGTATCATAACAGGACAAGTATTGGCTAGTGTGGAATCAGCTAGTCCCTCTGTTCCTAATCAACGTGAAGTCCTGTTAGCTGCCATTATAGTAGCTATTCAAAGCAAGTATAGTTACCTACAAACATTTGCTAGTGTGTTGTGCAAGTTCACTGGTAATGTAAAACTAGGAACAGTTATACAAAGAGACTATGGTAAGTCTATTCCATTTCACATAATACCTAAATGATGCTCATAATTTGTTTTATAGACCAATCCTTCAATGATGGTAAGAAGGTTATTAAAGTTGTTATTCCTGATGATGGTAATTTTATTTCTAATAGTTGAGATAGCCATTCCTGAATGCATGAGTGATGAATTCACTTCAATACAAACGTCTTATGGACGAATGTTGTACAATGTTCATAAAATAATAAAGAACGAGCCACCACCATTAGATGATGTAAAGGAATTCTTGCGTTGCTGTAAGAGCAGTCTTGAACCAAAGCTGTCTTTGTGTTCCAATATCGCTGAAATATTACGAGTAGTAGAGAAAGAGTGTTCATTAATTGATATTAAGCTACTTCAATCATTGGTGGAAGAATTTGAAATCAAAGAAGCTGAAAAATTTATTGTGGAATACAAAGGCATATTAAAGAAGTTTTGTCGTAAAGTAAAGATTAGTCTTTGCTTAAATGAGAAGTTTGAAGCATTAGGAGGTAGTCCTTCTCTTCAATGTGAAACAGTTACATATGTCTTTGACTGGGAACCAGATGACCACATGCTACAGAATATCAAAAAATTGTTTCCAAAACATCTGGTAAACTAGCGAAAATAAAATACATCAAGAAAGGAAACTCCATCATTGTCACTTGCTCCTTTCCTCACTCTCTCACTGGAGCTCTCATTATAAAATTGAGTGAGAATGTTGAATTATTAATAAAGAATGGTCTAATGAAGCTTACTGTTGGATACTGCACAATATGGAAGAAACAAAAGATACAAGTATGTGTATATATACTGTCAGTAATTATCATTATATACTGTATTATAAAGGAAATACAGGAACCACTGGAAGAGGAGGTACAGGAGATAAAGGAACAACCTCATGATACTAAGGTATAATAATTTGTGTTTGATTATTTTATTAAACTAACTTAATAGGAAGAGAGAGTAGCAAGACTGGAGGAGAAAGAAACAGAAGGAGCAGCGCCTCAATCAGTAATTAATCAAGGTATAATAATACATTAATGTAATGGTTGTTGACCAGTATTATTAATTGATGAATAATTATTATATTTCAGATATACTATCAACTGATACAAGTGTGACAATAATTAATAGACAATTAATAAAAGAAATAAAAACAAACAAACAATTAGAAGTAACACTAACAAGTAAGTATAATAAAACTTTATTTAATTATAATTGAAATAATGTAGAAATGAGAGTAAAGGAAATTCAACAACTTCTGTCATTACCAAGAAATACTAGTTCAGGTTAGAATTATCATAATAATAATAATTATTATTATTATAAAGAGAAAAAACAAAAAAAGAAAAGAAAAAAAAAACCAAAAACAAAAAACAAAAAAAGGAAAATGATTATGATTATTAATGATTATGAAAATGATTATTAATTGATTAATTTTTACGAATTTATGCTGTCTGCCATTCTATACCATATTCATTTGATTTTTGCTAATTAAAAGTAATTTTCACAAATTTTAAAAATCACAAATTTGCAAAATTTACAGCCCTTGAAGAAAGGTGCCCTATGGTATTATTGTCATTATTTTAAAAAATTATTATTATTATTATTATTGTTGTTGTTGTTTATTATTTATCATTTACAGCATCATACAGAATCAGAAGAGGAATGAGAATGGAAATAGAACAATTGCAATTATTATTAACAAATAAAACGGGTACCGAATCATAATGTAAGTGTTAGTGTATTATAATTATACTATGATAGG
>NW_003546713.1:16270-20801 GCF_000090795.2 Amphimedon queenslandica | reverse complement strand
TGCACTCTCTCATGACGAAGGTAATAATGCAATAGAACACATTAAACGATAGATTGAAAGTTTTTATTGATTTTAAATGTAGGAAATTTGTCTTAAATTCTTCATTCTTGAGATATGGTAGCTCAAACATCGCTTACCGCGACAGTTTACACGAGGTCCTGTTGTCCAGAAAGAGCAGTCAGAGTCTTTTAAACTTAAGATACTACAAACAAGGTTGTATAATAAATAGAGCCTAACTATTGTGTCATAAACTGCGTAGAAGTGTAGAAAAATGAAGCTTTTTTATCAGTGATTTCCCCAACTGGCATTACTAAGATTCACTATGTAGGTGGTACTTAATTTGAGCCACACCTTTTATTCCAGCCACACCTTCAACTGCTGCAGCATGCAAGCAATCAAAGCAAGTCAGCAGCATCCTCTCTATAATTTTTGAAGAACAACTTTAATGTTTCACTTTTG
Organism: Amphimedon queenslandica; assembly: GCF_000090795.2. NCBI lineage: Eukaryota > Metazoa > Porifera > Demospongiae > Haplosclerida > Niphatidae > Amphimedon > Amphimedon queenslandica. The sequence goes on along the minus strand of NW_003546713.1, from coordinate 20,342 downwards.
TTATGTTACATTGGTGATTGTGGCGAGGGCATGTGCTATAGTGCACTCGTTACCCGAGCCCACGCGTAGGCGTGGAAGCGAGGGTAAAGCAGTCGTCCTGTCTCTGTGTGTGTGTTCGCTTGGCCTCCACTTTTGAGCTGACACTGCTTTCTTGTCTAGTCCTGGAGAGTCTTATAATCAACACTGGCTCTAGAAAAAGTTATTCGCCGTCTTGGGAATGCTATATTTTTCTTTTCCGTGGAGTAAGAAGCTGGTAAAGTCGCCAAACGTAGGTCGGTTCCCCGACAACTTTTTCATAGTGTGAGCAAAAGAGCAACTGGGCAGATAAAACAATAAAGCAAAGCCTCATCTTTCATTAATATGAGAGGAATTGCTCTAATCAGCTTCGTTTTAAAGATATGGTAGCCCAAAAATTCATACTTTTGTGAGTTTACACGAGGCTCTCTTCTCCCGAAGTAGCGGCCAGAGTCTTTAAACATCAGGGGCTCAATAGACGTTTGTATGCAACAAATAGAGCCTAACAAATGTATGCTAAACTGTTTAAAAGTCGAGAAAAACTAAAGCTTTCTTCACCACTCAGAGCCATGTGCCACCATTACTGTGTGTGCGGGTGGAGCATGGCTTGATTGAGCCACACCTTCATTGCAGCCACACCTTTACATTGCTGCAGCAGTGCAGCAAGCATGCTGGAACTTCTCTGTCTAAAAAACAAAAAAAATCACTGTCTCAAAACATTCACTAAGTTTTTACATGCTGAAGCTTCTTTTCTGTGTCAAAACTTTCACTAATTATTTTTCTCTTAATTTATTAAAATTGTTACACACAGACTGTGGCGAGGGTATGCACTTTAGTGCTCTCGTTCTGTCCATTTTTAATGTCTTTTTAAAAATACATAACTTTAAAACTTCATACTCTAGGCTTATAGATCTTTCTCTACAGCTGGTAAAAGTCTTTCTTTATCATCTAATAATGTTTAAAGAGCATTGCCGGGGAGAAGAAGCTTACAAAGTAAGGAAAACTGATTTAAAAATACTGCAATTGTGCTGAAACTTTCGACAAAGATGACATCATTTTCCGGTAGATCTTTACTATCTATTTCATTAATATGTGTAGAATTTCTTAACTCTTATTTGGTAGCGACTTATGAGCCTTCAAACTTCAGGTCTGCCAACTTTGAGAAGGGCTGGAGCAGAAATATGGTAGGCTAGAGGTACAAAACTCTGTCAACTCACTCACATCTGCCTAGGCAACAGTATTGTGCCATCTTTTCTTTCATAATTCATTCGTGAGAAGAAACAAACTTTAAGCTTCTTCAGTCACATGTCATACTAAGGCCATTTTGTTTCTTCATAACTATCACGTGATCTGTGGCTAGCAATTCTTTGATGTGGTATATTATTCTTGGAGTACAACCCACAATGATATGATCATGTACAGTTAGTATAAATAGCTAAGCTATGAACTGATGTTAGTCACATACCAACAAGAACAATTAAAAAAAGGAATTTTTGGAAGGGGCTTGTGTCCTTGTCTCATAGGGCCCTAGGGGCAAAGGCATAAGTCCCTGTCCTTCAAATATTTACAATTTTACTTGAATTTTTTTATTGAAGTTATAATAGTCTATGTGCATATTTATGAAATCAAGAAATTTCGATCCATGAGTCAGTAGGTGCATGAGCAGCATGACGGTCATACAAACTACAAATCACTAGTTCTTTATACACATCTCAGTGGTTTTTTGGAAGATTACAAAGCAGTTTTGGTGGCGAGTCCAAGCACCGTAGGTGTCTCGGTTGATGTTTTAGTTAATGTGTACGTAAAAAATTGATTAAAGCCCTTACTGTGATTAAACTACCGTTACCGGTTTCTTTTTGTGGTAAAATATTATCATGAATTTCACAATTTTTGATTAGTTGCGAAAAATTTTTACCGTAAAATTCTGCTCTCCATTGCCACATGATGCTGTTTGCAAGCAATTCGCGAAAATTACTTCCATAAAGTAAGGTAAAGCCACCTTATGGATGTGTGGGTGTGTATGTATATGTACATGTATATATATGTATATTTATAGAATACTATGTGGGCTCATCACAGGCATGCACCGCCTGTTCCGTTATATTGCATAAAGCACCAGAATTGAGTGTCGGTTGGTTGGCTTCACAATGGCTAGCAGCACTGGGTGAGAAGTTCTTTGTGCTCTTTCAGATTTACAACACTCCTTTACCACCATTGTTTGCTTTTTGCTGTTTTTAGTGACCAGAGATGTTCTTATATATTGATCGTCTGGCAGCCAAGTCAGTGTCATGTGGCAAAGAAGCTTTTTAATATTTGTATTGGCTTTGTCTCAACCTTAAAGAGTCGAGAAAACTTGTCTAGGAGTGTATTTGGTGTATGCCTTTGACACGCCCACTATATTCCATAAATTAATTACAGCTAGCACAGTAAAGAGTGCTGTATGGCCAATAACAGCACGAGGGGTGGAGTTGAGACAACCAATACAGCATGAGATGCAAAGCGCTGAGTACTGTATTGGCTGTCTCACCTCCACCTGTTATTGGCCATACAGCACTCTTTGCTGTGTTATAACTATTATGTATGAATAGTGTCCCTATATGACATATGTACATGTATTGTGTGTGTTTATTTGCTTATACTTTACTTCCAATTTTACTCTGTACATACTTAATACATTATAACAAACACACACATTCACATAATACAGTCAGTCAGTGACAACTACTAGCTGTGTCTGTATTTGTTTATGCAAGTTGTGTGTGTTTGTATATACACATGATGTGAATATGTGTATTATTATGTACATACATGTATATAAGTATAATCCTTTGGTTTATATTAGGAGTCACTGGGAGAGTGAAATGGGACAGTGACAGTGTAGCCCTTTCCTCTCCATCTCCAGTTCAGTGTAATGAAGTGATTAGTAATAATAATTATTATTATAAGGTGATTGACCTCAACTCCTCATCTACTAATAGTACAGTATTTCTACTATCATCAACTAAACTGCATACACTAAACCTGAGGAGACTTGTGATACAGTTCACTCCATTAACTAATGATTGTATCCAGTACTTGTGTATACTGCTAACTAATAATAAAACAATACAAGAACTAGTCATCAGGTTCCACTCCATTGGTGATAGAGGAGTTACTAATATCTGTCAAGCACTTGAACACAACTCTACACTTACCTCATTAAATCTTTATTGTAATCCTCTCATCACTTCTACTAGTGGACAGGCTCTTTCTCACCTCCTCCTCAATAACTCATCACTAGTTGAACTGAATCTATGGAATACTTCATTGTCTACTGAGTCAATACTACTCATCCTCCAGTCACTAATGGATAGTAAGAATATAAGGAGACTCATACTAGACGAGCGACACAAAGAGACTTGTAATAATACTTATCCTAACTATCACCTCATACAAGACAGAGTAGATTGGTGGTAACTAATCCCTCTTCATGTGAACTTATTAATAATCTCTTGATACAACAATTATTATACCAAGTCAGTTCATCTTCACCAATAAGCAACCAATCAGAATACACTACTTTACATGATAAAAGGTGGACCAGTGACACATTATATTATCATAAATCTAACACATGAACATCTCTTAATCTCTCATCAATCTCTCTCTCTCCTTCTCCAGTATATACTGTACATTCCTTCTCTTACTGACACACACTTATGTCACTGTCTCTCTCTTTGTTGTCATCATTTCTTTCTATTTCCCTCTCCTTTATTTCTATCTCTCCCTCAGTCTTTAATAACTTTTCTCTAGCTGACCTTCCTCCATTTCAGCAAGTCAGTCTTGTTTCCATTCTCAATACATTTCTCTCAAAAAGGAGCAGATAAAAAGAAAAAACAAGGAAAAAAATAAAAGCACAATAATAATAATAATAATGATATAATTTTTACTAAAAATGTTTATAAAAGAGAGATGATAAAAATATTTAAATATGCCCGCACAGTTTAACCAGTACACCAGAATCCTGAGAATGACCAGCTGGAGAAAGAGAGAGAGGAAATGACAAATTACACACACA
>NW_003546713.1:13283-14100 GCF_000090795.2 Amphimedon queenslandica | reverse complement strand
ACTACATGTACATTAGGTAGTCTATAATATCTATGAGTAGAGGGACTATTGTTGGTGGGTGGAGCATACCCTCAGCTACAAAGAACTGCATTGACTTATCCCCAGCTGGTACCTCCTTAAGATCTGAAGCAGAAGCTACTGAACTCTCAAAACTATCAATATGAGAGAACCTCAAGGTGTCAGGAGTAAGAGGAGGAGGAGTATCTTCAAGAGGAGGGACCCTAACTCAAGAGGACACTGAGGGGACTGGGGCCTGTTGGAACTGGTACTTGATCTCTGTCGTTACGGCAATGAGAGGTTGGCCCTCTCCTTCTACTTAGGAACACAAAGTACAGACCAAGAAGTAGAATATACTGGACAGTATCGGCTGGAGTAAGGAATGACTCTCCTGTAATAGGAAATGTAATTAAAATGGAAAATTCTCTCCTTTTCATTTTTTAGCAAAATTAGGCCAAAGTCCCTGAACTACATGTATAGTAGACGAGCTATGGCCTGATTTTTGGGTAACTTAAAAAATTTGTAAAAATTTGATTGGAAACTTTCTACAAAACATAAGGATATCAATGTGTATCAAAAAAAGGCAATAAAAATTTGAGGTGATTTTGAAGCCAGTTTTTGAAAAAATGCAAATTTTGAGATTTTATTAAATGAATTATTATTTCATTAATAATAACTTGGGGTAATTTTGGAGCCATAATTCAGAAAAATTCCCCATACTATAGTATAGGATCATTGGCTAAATTTCAAAAAAATGAAAAGGAGAAGAGTCTCTACTTTTATAATTTTTTTCTGATACATATACATGTTCTTATGTTGT
>NW_003546713.1:11106-13273 GCF_000090795.2 Amphimedon queenslandica | reverse complement strand
TGTGTCGGGTAAATGAAACATATATTTTCTATCAACACTCTAAATAGTGAGAGACATGGAGATAAAGGATTACATGTACATGTACATATGTATATTTACTTTTGATTTTGGTCATACATGTAACTCAAAAATTTAATCAGAACCAGGTCAAACTTTTTACGTAGCATAAGGATATAATAAAATTTGGGGTGATTTTAAAGCCATTTTTCTGAAAAAAAAGATTGGCTATAGCCTTGGGTATTTTTCAGAATCTTGATAATTTCTTAAAATGGCCGTAATTTGAAAAATCAAAGTCAAAATCAGCTCAAACTTTCTACACAGCATAAGGACATCAATATGTAACAGAAATGTTGTGTAGAAAGTTTGAGCTGATTCCGACAAAAATTAGATTTTTAATGAATATTTTAAGTTTCTCCAAAACTGGGCCAAAATCCCTGTACTATAGTACATGGTCATTGGCCAAATTGATACTAATTTATCATTCTATAAAAATAAAGAATATTCATATACACATGTACATTAAAATATTTTAGAAGGTGAATTGAAAGCAATCAAATTCACAAGCTCATACAGTAATTCACAATAGAGCTCTTGCATGATGTACTCTCTCCTACCTTTCTCTAACCTGAAATGTCAACTGCAGAATTTATTCAGATTTTTTCTCCATTCCTTCCATTCCTCCATGTACATTCTTGCCACCCAACATGGCGGACAATTTAGCTCAAATTTAGCCACACCCTCCCATTGATTACATCAGTGCAAGAACTCTATGAGACGTAGATCTAATTAAATATGATAATAATAATAATAACCTACACCCACCACATAAACATTGGCTTACCAGATTTCGATAAAAGCTGAGAGAGAGAGAGAGAGAACAAAATTATCTCCTTGACTCGTGTGAATTATGTCTTTGGTCACTTCCTGGAATAAACTCTCTAGTACTTCTTCTCTTCCTTTCTCTGTTGCTTGTTCTCACTGGAGTGTCTCCAGCTAGTGAAGGACCTTCAAGAGAAGAAGACAAAGGTCACTTAATCTTCTCTTTCTGCCGCCATCTTTAAGGAATGCAATTAGGGAATGAGCCACGCCCTTATCCAGCCCCACCCTAACCTTTCTGCAAACTAAAAGTAAACAATGGCGACGAAGAGCAGCAACTATTCCTCTCCTCCTTCTCTCTTCTCTTCTCCTTTGACTATTGGTAGGTAATATTCATTATAAATACTAGATCTATAACATTTATTATTTAGAGCAACTTATTGATGTACTTAATTTGCTGAAGAGATGTGGTTTCCCTCAGATGAGATGGAAGGAACTAGGACTGACACTAGGACTACTCATGGACTCACTGGACGCTATTGCAGAAAACTACTCAAAAGTAGAAGATCGTTTTATTGAATGCATTGCCAGATGGTTGCGTAGAGCTGATGATGTTGACAGTAAAGGAGGAGCTACCTTTGACTCACTGTCAGATGCTCTTAAATCTATGAATGAGAATGCTGCAGCTGACAAGTTAGATCAAGAGAGTAAGTTAATATCACTGATTGTATTAGTATTGACTGTGTGTGTGTGTATTCTATAGAATGTAATGCTATGATCAGTGGTAATGATATCAAAGGAACCAATGATGTACACAGTACTGCTACTGGTGAGTGTTACATTACTGGACTAAAGTATACGCTGTTACCTGGCAATAATTGATTATTAAGAATAAATCATGATTCATAGATTAGTATACCATATACAGATATAATTAATAATTTTAAATGTATGAATAATATTATTTTATTCTTATGGGAAATAATAAAATTTTAATTTGGAAGCTATTGCAGCAATTTTTTTGCTTTTTATCAAAATTAGGACCAGTTCCTCCTACAGGTACAAACAAGCCATTAATAGGAGGTCCTCCACTCTCTCCTATTGCATTAATGGATATACCAGATGATAGACCAAAAGTATCTGAATTGATAGTGTTTGTACATTAAGTAAATTTATTGCTTATATTAACTTTTCCTGTTGCACATTGCCTTCCACTCTCTCTCTCTCTCTCTCTCTCTCTCTCTCTCTCTCTCTCTCTCTCTCTCTCTCTCTCTCTCTCTCCCCCTCTGAGCATATGTTTTACATGTACATGTCAATGCATAAATAATTCATTAAGTGCCAAACCAAAACC
>NW_003546713.1:7408-11096 GCF_000090795.2 Amphimedon queenslandica | reverse complement strand
AGGTGTGGCTTGTTGGTTCTCGGTCTCGCTCAGTAGGAGACTGGCCTTTTCCATCCCTGGCTTCTTTGTCACTCGTACTATTAAGTGATTACCGGTAAAACTGGATACAGTAACTGGTATTGAGGATACATTACCACCTGAACCAACTCTGGACTGATAGTAACTGAGAGATTATAAAGAGAGAAGAGAAAAGGAGAGAAAGGAACTTCACATAAGTAGCAATGTACATGTACATACATGTATACAGGACAATAAAAATACTCTGTATAGCCAGAAAAATTGGCAGATTGGAGGTTCAAAATAAAACTGCCAATATTATAACTGTCAATAATAATTGTATATATATTGTATACAGGCAATAGGAATACTATTAATGACTGTACTGTAGATCATAACAATTACTGGTACAAGTATTACTATAAACTAGTATATTGTACAAACAGTTGTACCTTGATATTTGATATACTTCTGATGATCTTCCTTCTCTTAGTCTCAGCTTCCATGCACCTGGCTTACCCTTTAGCTGGTAATAGCCCTAACAATAACAAATAATATCAAAATTGGATTTCAAATGATAATTTGGCCAATTATTGTCAAAAATAAAAAGGCAAGAATTCTTCATTTTTATATTTTTATCTGATGCATATACATGTTCTTATGTTATGTAGAAAGTTTGAGCTGATTCCGACAAAAATTAGATTTTTAACAAATTTTTAAAGTTTCTCCAAAACTAAGCCAAAATCCCTGTACTATAGTACACGGTCATTGGCGGAATTTTTTTTAAATGAAAAAGTGAAAATTCTCCAATTTTATACTTTTTTCTGATGCATATACATGTTTTTATGCTCAGTATCAAGTTTAAGCTGATTCTGATCAAATTTGGATTTTTTATGAATTTTTAAATTTGTTTGAAAATCATACGCTACACTATTGTGTGTATAGTATAATGTACTTACAAGATTAGCCATTACTATTGTATCATATAGTTCAGGATCAGTATCAGTACCCATCACATACTGTAGACCAGGTATAGGAGAATCCATATGAGCATCAAAACACTGTCCTTAATAATAAATAAGAGATACAGTAAATTACTTTTCATTAGTTACTGTACTATCACTATTAAACACTAGCCCATTGATATTATATCTAGATAAAATTTTTGGGAGACTAAACTAACTAAAATGGGAGACTTCAGGACACATGGCAAAATATGAGTGACCAAAAGCTATAGGAGATTTCAGGAAATCGCAATTTTATTCCAAATTTGGAGAATAAAATTTCCTCTAGACCTACACTGTATAATAATGGTGGGATTGTCCTTTGCTGTTTGACTTTTCTTTCTATCTTCCTCCCTCCCTCCCTCTCCCTCCCTCCCTCCCTCCCTCTCCCTCCCTCTCCATCTCTCACTCTCTCTCTCCTCCTTTACCTTTGACTAGTATACAGTACATGTATCAGTTACCATAGAAACACATAACAACAATAATTAAATTATATTTATAAATGTTCTTTACTTTTCTCCACAATGCTTCTGCTGCTAATTTGTGTGTCTTAGTAATCCAGCTTTCTTCATCTTAGGATCAACTTAATAATATCACTAATGAATAATGATAACCACTCCTAGTAATTAATAAAAATAAAAAAAAATAATAATAATAACACATGTAATTGTCATAATTGTCATTATTACTTCAAATGAAAAGGAGAGAATTCTTCACTTTTATAATTTTTCCTGATACATATACATGCTCTTACATTGTGTAGAAAGTTTGAGCTGATTCTGATCAAAATTAGATTTTTTACAATTTTTAATTTTGACAAATAGTGCCTTTTGCGTACACGCAGCACGAAGTACAAAAAAATTTTGACGGTTATAACATTTGACATTTTATTTTAAATCATCAACTCATCAAAATAAAACCTTTGTCAAAAAAATACATGTATAATAAACAATTAGGATGATTTTAAAGCCATTTTTAGAAAAATCCAAAGTTTGGGATTTTATTAAAAAATTACATGTACATGTACATACCGTATAGCTTGAAATTTTCGTGGAATGTAAATTTCGTGATTTTCGTGGTTATGGGCTGCCCACGAATTTAAACCCACGAAATCATTGAAGTGCCATCCCCTTACAGGCTATGTAAACTGTCAACCACGAAAATTAAACCACGAATTGCCCCACTAGGAGCAAACCACGAAAATATCAAGCTATACGGTATGTATATTTACATGTACTTTTGATTTTGGTCATACATGTACATGTAACTCAAAAATTTAATCAGAATCAGGACAAACTTTTTACATAGCATAAGGATATAATAAAATTTTGGGTAATTTTAAAGCCATTTTTCTGAAAAAATTAATGGCTATAGCCTTGGGTATTTTTCAGAATCTCGATAATTTCATAAAATGGCCGTAACTTGAAAAATTGAAGCCGGAATCAGCTCAAACTTTTTACACAGCATAGGGACATCAATATGTATCAGAAAATGTAATTAAAAATTGGGTTAATTTCAGAGCCATTTTTTGAAAAAACCATGGGCTATAGCATTTGAAATTGCGGCAATTTCTTAAAATGGCCATAACTTGAAAAATTGAAGCTGGAATCAGCTTAAACTTTCTACACAGCACAATGACATCAATATGTATCAGAAATGTAATAAAAAATTGGGTTAATTTCGGAGCCATTTTTTGAAAAAACCATGGGCTATAGCATTTGATATTGCGGCAATTTCTTGAAATGGCCGTAACTTGAAAAATTGAAGTCGGAATCAGCTCAAACTTTCTACACAGCACAAGGACATCAATATGTATCAGAAAATGTAATAAAAATTTGGTGTGATTTCAGAGCATTACATTACATTACTTACATTAAATACATGAGAGTCTTTTAAAGCTACCAGCTCCTACGAGAGAGAAAATGAAAGAAAGGATAGGAGGAGAGAGATGAGAACAATAAAGTATAAATATACTACTAACTGATAATAATTCACCATCACATTCTGTCAACATGTTAAATAGATGAATGAATAAATAAATAAATATATAATAGGATCATTATGCTAAATGCTCAATGGCACTGGTCACGAATTCATAATTATGCAGTAATTCACAATTTGACTAAAATTCATGTACTAGTAAACATGTACAGGTAAAGGGACCAGATAAAAGTGGGAGACGGAGCGGGAGTTACGCCTATACAAGAAGTGGGAGTTGACGGAGATCAGCAAACAACCTGAGCCTGCATGTATTGTAAATATTAAAGTTGCAGTAGTGCTTAAGCCTTCAGTAATATTGCAGAGATATTAAAAGAAATTATCCAAAGAGTGGTACTTGTAAAAAAAAGGAACCTGCATTCCAAACTGAAGTATTCTGATCAACAGTATCCATGAAGTTTTGTCTCCCCTGAGGCCTTAGGAATATGCTGTACATCTGGAGATAAGATCCAATGAAAAATGATACAAATTCTTTCTGTGTCAGCTGAAGGACAAAACTTTGAGTCACATTGTCTCAGAAGTTTGATGAAGTCTCCACACATGACAAAATGTAGACAAAAAAGTGAAAAACTATCAAATTCTGTTCAATGGCAGCTATAAATGTCCCATCGCCAGTGAGAGGAAGGTTATGCTGTAAAATAGAACCAATCAAGTATGATAGATTTTATTACCAAATTTTAATTAGTGCA
>NW_003546713.1:3927-4030 GCF_000090795.2 Amphimedon queenslandica | reverse complement strand
GGAACAACTTAAATTGACTTCATCAGCTGCCAAAGAAACTGAAACTGCTAAATTGAGAGATGAAGATGATAATAAAAGTATGTGTCATTATTTCATTAACTGA
>NW_003546713.1:0-3200 GCF_000090795.2 Amphimedon queenslandica | reverse complement strand
ACCAGAGATGTTCTTATATTGATCATCGGGCAGTCAAGTCCACGTCACGTGGCAAAGAAGCTTTTAAATATTTGTATTGGCTTTGTCTCAACCTTAAAGAGTCAAGAAAACTTGTCTATGAGTATATTTGGCGGACACCTTTGACACGCCCACTATATTCCATAAATTAATTACAGCTAGCACAGTAAAGAGTGCTGTATAGCCAATAACATCACAAGGTGTGGAGTCAAGACAGCAAATACAGCATGAGGCGCAAAGCGCTGAGTGTTGTATTGGCTGTCTTGACTCCACTCCTCATGGTGTTATTGGCCATACAGCACTCTGTACTGTGTTATAACTATTATGTATGAATCCTGTCCCTATATGTACATATGTACATGTATTGTGTGTTTATTTGCTTATATTTTATTTCCAATTTTACTCTGTACATACTTAATACATTATAACAAACACACACATTCACATAATACAGTCAGTCAGTGACAACTACTAGCTGTGTCTGTATTTGTTTATGCAAGTTGTGTGTGTTTATATATACACATGATGTGAATATGTGTATTATTATGTACATACATGTATATAAGTATAATCCTTTGGTTTATATTAGGAGTCACTGGGAGAGTGAACTGGGACAGTGACAGTGTATACCTTACCTCTCCATCTCCAGTTCAGTGTAATGAAGTGATTAGTAAAATTAATAATAATCATAAGGGGATTCACCTCGAAGACTCATCTACTAATAGTGCAGTATCTCTACTATCATCAACTAAACTGCATACACTAAACCTGATGAGACTTGATATATGGTTCACTCCATTAACTAATGATTGCATCCAGTACTTGTGTATACTTCTAACTAATAATGAAACAATACAAGAACTAGTCATCAATTACCACTCCATTAGTGATAGAGGAGTTACTAATATGTGTCAAGCACTTGAACACAACTCTACACTTACCACATTAGAACTTCATAATAATCCTCTCATCACTTCTACTAGTGGACAGGCTCTTTCTCACCTCCTCCTCAATAACTCATCACTAGTTGAACTAAATCTAAGGGATACTTCATTGTCTACTGAGTCAATACTACTCATCCTCCAATCACTAATGGATAATAAGAAGATAACAGAACTCACACTAGACGAGCGACACAAAGAGACTTGTATTAATACTTATCCTAACTATCACCTCATACAAGACAGAGTAAGGTGGTGGGCCTGGCTCTAATCACTCTTCATGTGAACTTATTAATAATCTCTTGATACAACAATTATTATACCAAGTCAGTTCATCTTCACCAATAAGCAACCAATCAGAATACACTACTTTACATGATAAAAGGTGGACCAGTGACACATTATATTATCATAAATCTAATACATGAACATCTCTTGATCTCTCATCAATCTCTCTCTCTCTCTTCTTCTCCAGTATATACTGTACATTCCTTCTCTTACTGACACACACTCATGTCACTGTCTCTCTCTTTGTTGTCATCATTTCTTTCTATTTCCCTCTCCTTTATTTCTATCTCTCCCTCAGTCTTTAATAACTTTTCTCTAGCTGACCTTCCTCCATTTCAGCAAGTCAGTCATGTTCCCATTCTCAATATATTTCTCTCAAAAAGGAGCAGATAAAAAAAGAAAAAAATGACAAAAAAGCACATTAATAATAATAATATAATTTTTAATAAAAATGTTTATAAAAGAGATGATAAAAATATTTAAATATGTCCGCACAGTTCAACCAGTACACCAGAATCCTGAGAATGACCAGCTGGAGAAAGAGAGAGAGGAAATGACAAATTATATACACACACACATACCATATAAGGATGTACAATATTTTCAATATATTGATCATCAAGAGGACATATTGTTATACTGATAGTATTAATTATTGTATCAGCAATACTGAATATTAATTATTCACAACACAAAGCATTACTTTACAACAAGAACCCTATTTTATAAAATAACCTGTCAATTTTCCTAATTTTCTGTCATAATTATGATTATTACATGCTTTTAAAAGGTGAATGAACAGTATCAATGATTATCGTGATAATAATTATTCTGATAATCAGTAGATTAATATTTGTCAATACACACACACACAGGGGCGTGTCTAAGCTGTGAGAGTTAGTAGGGCACTGGGAAAAAATATGTGGAACGCGAAGCGTGCCGCGATTTTGACCACACCCCTTTTTACTGCGCTAAAATATTGTTTTACGCGCATGCTTAGCTTTTCGAATATTATAAGCGCTGTCACGGTATATTCAGGCACTGTGGCACTTCCTACTGCCCTTTAAAGCACTGGAAAATGCTGAAATTGAGGCTGAAATGATTGTTAAGTGTGTTGAATAACTTTCTTAAGACACTTAGCAGTAATATGACTGCAGAGCTTAAAGAAGCAGAAGAAAGAAATGTTGATTCTTCAGGTTAATCGGGATGCTCAAGCACCCTCAGCATCTGCTAAATGCTTACATTTTCTTTTGTAGTAGTACTGGCCTTGGAGAGACATTGAAAAAGACTCAGCACACTTTTTAGCCATTTTTCACTCGATTAATTTAATATTAAAGTGAATAGTCTAATAACAGATTTGTTAATAGTAGTTATTATTTAAAAAATGGCAGCTCAAATGCCCAAGTGGAATTATGGAAGTCTCTACCATGTTGTCATCATATTTACACTACTAAAACTATTAGCTATGCTCGTCTTGTCTCATTGCTTTCATCATAATAAAGTGAGTAATACTTTTAAAAGGACTAATATACAAAATAATTTTTTTTACTTCTGCTGAGTTGGTCGGGCACATGCCCACCCAGGCCCACCCTTAGATACGCCCCTGAACACACACATACCATTACATACCTTCTCTATTAATATAATTAATGAGTGATTTATTCTTCTTGTTAGTCCATTGTTTATTATTAACAGGAGATGATGGAGACAACAACGAATCAATAGAACTATTATCAGATACATCATCATGTACTTTAATCATGTGACGTCCTGCCACGCCCACTTGAGATGACATATATATATGGCAACTGGTGAGGAGGCGGAGTCAATGACTTGGTAAAAGGGCGTGGCTTGTGATGTAATAACGGACTATTCTGATGTGATGATGGAGCAGATATTACAAAAGATTTATTATAAAAACGATCTTCTGCTAGCCACACCCTCTCCTACTGA
>NW_003546712.1:74648-76738 GCF_000090795.2 Amphimedon queenslandica | reverse complement strand
TGATTATCAATTTCAAAACAAAAGGATAAAGATTATTTAATATAAACTGTTTAGTGCATGTACTTATTTTGTTTTCTTTTGGTTCAATCACTTATTTTCAGCATTCTTGCATGTACATGGCATGTGTTTTTCTTTCTTGACATTCTTACAATCTTAGATACGACACTTTGTCCCCTTGACAAGAATGGCTTCATGCCCTTTTTCCCTCAAATTTTTTATTGCAATTTTAAGCAAATTAAGTGACATGTAATGCAGCAACATGGTACCAGCATAATTTGACTTTGTCTTGATGTTTATTTTGTTGCCTTTACTGTACAATCATAATATTGACACTAAAAAAGTGAAGATAAAAACAAAAATAAAAATAATCAACAAAAAATAGAGGCAATGTTACATCCATTTAACAGTTTTCATAACTAATCTCATCTATGATTGCATACAATTATCATTACTTGCTTAGCTGTTTCGATAGTCCACATTTTTCTGCGAAAAATTAAATGATTAATAATTTGTACAAAAAGTGACTGCTTACCATATTTAAGATCAACGTATGGGTCAACTTTATTGACATTAGATCCAAATTATTTATTATTGCTAAAAACCTTTCATTAGTTGTGCCGTCTATACTCTCCAGTGTGTCTGGCCAAATTACTGTGTTCACTTGCTCCTCATGAATAGGTCCATCACAATGAACACCGTAATCCTCTGTCTCGCTCAGAATAATACTGGAATTATCACCACAAATGACACTATTATACCATGTTTTATGATGACTCAAGTTATTCTCAGTACAAAGAGAACGTTTATTCCATAATTTGGTAAATTCTGTTACAGAGAGATTTGTACGAGGCAAATAAAGACAGTCAAGTGGAAATAAATCCAAATCATCATCTGGATTCAAGACACGCATATCTTCCAGAGAATAGAATAACATATAGTACGTCGAAGAAGCACACCTAAACACATCCCTCCACAATCTTTCTATCCTTTGTTTTCTTGAAAATGAACCAGCAAAATGACTACAATGATTGGTTCCCCTAACAGTTATCATGTAATGGCAGACAAGAATATTTTGCCCTCCTTTGTCGCATCTTACACTAGATGGGACACCACATAATGTTGTAGCTTTATAAAATTCTGACATGACAGTACTAAACTTGTTTGTTCAACATTGGAGGTAAACAATCAATCTTAAAAGCCATCTATGCCTTCATGAATTATTAATCATCATCTTTTTAGACTGTGATGTCCAACAATGCGCCACAACCTATTGGCTCCAGGCACAGAATAATTCCTTTGTGTAACTTGAAGGTTTCTCCTTGTTCGTTGCCATAATTGATCCACTGGACTAATAGAATTTCTGATTCACCACCAAAGAATACTTACACAAAGCTTCACAAATAGCGCTGAAGCATAACCTCTCCACAATTAGGATTTCTTGTTTAATACCCATGTATCAAATTATCCAAAAGTGAATCCGAAACATCTGAATATCTCTTAACAGTTATGTGGTTATCCTTCAGCCTACGTCATAATGTTGTCCTACTAATTCCAAATGTGTCTGCAATTTTTTCCAATTTATAACCTGCCTCCATCAGTAGCTCATACAGCTCCACATAAGAGCACTTTCAGTCTTCTAGCTCATCCAGACATCCCTCATAATACTAGGAGTATTACTTGGAAGAGAAGTGCAAGGATATAAAGATGTAGACAACTTCCTTAAAGCAGTGATGCACTTTTCATAGAGCTGTAATAACGCATCGTCTCTGACATATCTATTCTGTCTTCCATAACCTGTATAATGCTCTCCAACCGAGTTTTAATGCTATCAAAACGAGATAAAGTCACACTGTGCCTTTCTGCCTCTTAGCTCTTTGATTAGACCAGAGATATCAGTGACAACCTGACCTTAAGGACAATAATAATAATAAAATTGTGGCACTTCTTCATTATGCCATTTTATTTGAATAAGGCATGGTTTATACAATTGGTTAATAATTGCTTATACCCAGCCAATCCATTAAAGTTATATGATCAATTGATTAATCAATGATGAATCAATCAATTTATCTGTCACAAGTCAATAAATC
>NW_003546712.1:69325-71337 GCF_000090795.2 Amphimedon queenslandica | reverse complement strand
AGTATAAGTCATGTGATTTGTGCTGAATTTCAATTCAATGATAGTTGAGTCCTGTAACCGTTACTCAAATTTATCATGTAGTAGATACAGAAGAAAGTATAATGAGTAGAGTAAAGTAATCATACATTTATTGGCAGTAATATTTTTTAAGCTTGTACTAACATATACTTTTGCTGGTACAATACCATCACAGTACTGCCATATTTTGACTGCTATTACTTGGTGCAGTTTGGAAGATGTACACAATTGCAGGAATCTTCTCACCATCCCCATAACCATTCAACTCTGTTATTGTATATGTTTAATAATATAGAAAAATGTAATTTTTGTATTTACTACTTCCTGTGGATCGTTGAATGTTGCAATAACATCACTTCATGGTAGTTTTGTTCGGAAGATGGGGATCTACATTGCTGATGCTGGATTCATTGCATCTTCACCTGATGGAGTTGTATTGAATCCAGAAGGTATGCAATAATGGGTATTATTAAAATCAAATGCCCCTACTCTTGCTGAGGAATGTCTGTTAATGATGGTTGCAGGAATCTGAAATCTTTCTTCTGTCACTTAAACGGAAGCAATATTGTCACTTTGAAGCGGAACCACCAATATTATTACCAAATAGAAGGAGCAATGGCTATCACTGGAGCCAAGTGGTGCAATTTTGTTGTATGGACTCCTAAAAAATGTACAATACAAAGAATCACCTTTAACCCTTATTTCTGGGAGTCCACATATTCACAATTAAAGGACACATATTTCTGCCACATTTTACCATAGCTCATTTATTCACAACTTCAATTAGGACTAGATATCATTAGATATGACTGTTTTAAAAGTATTAGCTTATCCTTAACAAGAGGATAGCAAGAGGAATAGACAGTGACCAGTTCTCCATGCATAACTAGTTAGGCCTATTATGTTAATTAACTTGTATACTAATTCATAAAACTACTATGAACTTCTATTTCATATTTGTTTTACTGTTAATTGTGTACTGTAATAATATACTGATAAGTATATCTAGATACAGTAGTACAGTTTAAATTAGATCTATAGTTATTAAAAATATGGCGTGCATGCATGTGTCATGGTGCCTCTTTAACCAGAGGTGGCTGGAAACTTGTGATGAATGTACAGACATAGAATATTTCGCTGGAAAGACCTGCTAAATCATTTCGAATAAAGTTCAGAAATTGGAAATTTTTTATATGTGCAATTGCTCTTTCAACATGAATCCTTAATGAGGCAATCCTTCTCGTTTCTACAAGTTCTGATTCAGTCAACTGTTTACCACTTTCTAGGAGGAGCATTGAGCTTCATTCCTCTTACATCTAAAATGTCTGCTACATTAAAACCTCTATCTGCCATAACAGAATCTCCTATATCCATTTTTTTCAGAATTGATGACTCATAAAACAAACTGCGATCAGAAATTGACCTTCTATAAAGACGAGATATGAAGGAGACAGAACCAGGAGGGGTTATACCAACCAGTGCTTTAGCAGTATTATGATTTTTGTATGACGAGAATGTTGCTTGTTCAGTTAAATGATTACTGGGTCTCTGCATAAATATCTCACTGGTGCCTACTATTACCCTGGTATTTGGATAAAACATCTTAAACTCTTTTGGCATCAACTTGACTATGAGATTGCCATATTGGTATTTCTGAAAATTTTTTATACAATAAATTCACCCAATGATGTGAAAATGCATCACACTGTTGATGATGACACTTAAAAGCAATATGCAAGATCTTGTACGGTTAGTCCTCGTTTGAGTCTGCATAACGTCAGCAAAAATTCCTTGAGTGGTGAAAGCGATCGATTTTGCATTAGGCGAATCATTGCATTTGACGAGTTTGATGGATATTTCAAATGGTGTACTGCTTCGCCAAGAAAATTGAAGCAGACCATAAGGTGGTCATAAGTTGGAAATGATGTATAGCATGTGATGGCTGCATTGTCATTTTAATACATATCAATACTAAAGTGTACTAATGGAATATC
>NW_003546712.1:67045-69104 GCF_000090795.2 Amphimedon queenslandica | reverse complement strand
ACTAAGAAATAAAAGTAGAGTTCAAAAATGATTCCTATGGTTACGAGGACTTGAAAGGATGGCTGTATCTTAAGCTGTCTTTCTTTCTAAAAATCCACCATTTTACCAAGACTTTGG
Source organism: Amphimedon queenslandica (assembly GCF_000090795.2). NCBI lineage: Eukaryota > Metazoa > Porifera > Demospongiae > Haplosclerida > Niphatidae > Amphimedon > Amphimedon queenslandica. The sequence continues at coordinate 68,987 of NW_003546712.1, read as the reverse complement.
GTGCGCGTTAATTAGAGTCTCTCAAGTGCAATAGGTCCATTAAATACAATAATGCATTAATTGCATGCATCACACAAGGGTTCTCCTTGCTCCAAGTCCTTTTGCTCTGCATCAGCATATCCGGCACAGTCTTTGCGGGACCATACACGGCAGGATTCACACTGGATCCACACTTCATCCTGGTCATAAAGAGCATGACAGGTGGGACACTCACCTGTGTCTTTTCTACTTTTTATGTTTCTCTTTGACCCTTTTGACCCTCTGACGTTTTCTTTTCTTTCTCCTTTTGTTTCTTCTCCCTTTTCTTTTTTCGCTTCTCAGCTCTTTCCTTTTTGTCTTTTTCCTTCTGTTCCTTTCCTTACAAAGCTTTGTGATTGCCACTTCCAATGTTTGACTTTCATCATATGGTGAGAGACGCTTGCGCTTTTGACTTGTGTCTTTCAGTTTGGTTGATTAAAGTATTTCTGCAAAAAAGCTTTTCATAGCAGGTGTTGCATTTTGTGATGGGTAAGTAGGTAGGAAGTGATGAGGTAATTGTGACTGAGTCAGTGATGGTGGTTGAGATTGAGGCAGATGTGACACAGACTGAGCAAGTGGTAATGGTTGAGATTGAGCTGGCTCTCACTCAGTAAGTCATGGTGGTTGAGATGATGGTTTATATGGGTCTGAGTAGTTTAGAAGTGATATCTGTTCTTTACTATGATGAAAAGCTCATACTCCTGCTTTTAGGAATACTGCCTTTCCCCATTCCGTTTTCTATTGGCTTCATACTTCATTAATAAAATGTGGGAACTCCTTTTTCAAGATGACTCGTTTTCTTCCGGTAAAATCTCCTGTAATTTTCTGCCACAATCTCTTCAGATGATTCATGACTCCCATGTCAAGTGGCTGCAGCGCATGTAAAGTGTAAGGAGGTAGCTAAGCAGGTGAATATGATGTTGTGCAGCCAAGACTCTAATTTCATAAGAAATATGTGACATTTAATATTAAAAGTACTAGCTTTTTGTCTCTAATGGTTAGTATTAACAATGACTTAACCAGTCCACAATGTTACTTTAGTCATCCAACAATTGGGTGTCACTGTATAACGTGTGCCTAGTGGTCCACCATATGCAGTATCAGACATCAATCTCTCCCCTTTGTGAAGTATGTAAGGAGGTCTTATTGCTCCATTTCCAGTTATGAGTAACTGGACAGTAATCTTTCCCTTCCAGATCCTGCTAAAATTGCTTGTGGCAATTTGTTTCCTCTCGTTGTCCATATACTTTTAGCTGTCCAGCTTAAGGCAAATCCTGACTTGTCTACATTGTATATTTGCTCTGGCTTATCAAGTAAATCAAGGTCTCTAAGTGCTGGTAGTAAGCAAGAATTGAGCAGTGATTTACTACACCTGGAGTTAAAGCCATTGCCCTTACAAGCTTAAGGCCTTGGCGCTTTCTTTTAACAAGGTTTGGGTGACATTCCATGAAACCTTTTACCATCCTTCACAAGGTATTCTATTGGTGAAGGGATTAGACCTCTTTGTGGCTTTAAGATAACTTTGAATTTTATTTCCAATTTCAAACCTAGTCTGTCTAAATCCCCATTGAGCATATATTATACATGTCTTCACTATCCCTTTTTCCCCTTCTTCTATTAAAAGGGTTAGATAGCCAGGTTTTTTGGTATGTGCAGCCTTTAAATGAAAACAAAGAGTGGTAGCTGGAACATTAAAATGGGGGGCAGCTCCTTATATAGTTTTGTTACGACAAGCGTATTCAACAGCTTGTGACATTTCTTCAGAAGTCCACTTCATAGTTTTACCTTTTCCCTTGTCGAGTTGAACCTTCCTGTTATTAATCATAAATAAAAATCACATCAATTAGCTCTGCTTGTCATTATTATGCCTCTTAAAAAATGAAAAAAATTGTAAATATAGTCAAACATAATACAACTGTTGAAG
>NW_003546712.1:55439-67035 GCF_000090795.2 Amphimedon queenslandica | reverse complement strand
GCTGAATAGACTCATTTTTGTTTCGGTCCTGTATCTGTTATAGTTAAGAAGTTACAATACGGAGAAAGAGGACCCTCTAAACGGACCGCTGCACACGGATTTTTCAATGGTTTTTAAAGGGGGACAGAATGGGAGTTACCAGAATGTGGAATTCTGCGGAATAGTTGTGAAACGTTCCACAAGGTTCCGCGCATGTATGACAGTGTGCGAAGCAGAACCTGTCTAGAATGCAGAACCATACTTCGCGCCAGCACTAAACTAAAGTTGTCAAGGGAATTCAGTATTAACTTGTGCTGCATCAAAAGTTGAAAGCTTCACCTCTCCTTGTATTGTCAACCACTGAGAGACTAAAAAGTAATACCACAATAAATGTTTATGATTAGATCATGTAAAAATACTGAAAACCTAAGAAGTCAGACATAGTCAACTCTAAATGGATATTAATTATTAGATCTTTTTTATGCTTTTTCTGTATTCTAATTCCGCCTCCTGATGAGACATTTCTGATCCTTTGAGTGACTTCAGGATCATTACCATTGCCTATAAAAATATCTAGGGTGTACAGCAGTATCAATACATGCTCTTACTTCTGGCCACAATAACTGAACTGCTACTGCTTTTCTAATTTCAATCTCTTTACAGTGCAGGGCAGCAATTTCCTCCAAATACAAAAAAATTTGTTGTGCCTGCAATGTAAATATGGTATATTAAGGTAACGATAATGATATAGGAAGAAACTTACCATTACATTTGTTAATGGCCAAATGCTCTTTCATTGGCATTGAAACTTTTCTGGAAAAGTACTTGGCTTAAAGAAGATACTAGATTTTGGGTCCTTTGTAGTTTTTAATAATTTCACCTAAAGAAACAAGTCATTAAAATTTATTGAATACGTTATAAGTACATACCTCCTAAGACTTCAAATCGTGAAATAATTGCAATGTAGGAAATGAACCAACCCTGTATGTGATCATCAAACGCTTCAATATTAGTAATCATGAAAACTTTGTCGGCGGATGTGCTTCCTTTGCACATTGCAATCCAACAGCTTTATATGAATGTTTCCAACTATAAATGACAATATCATCATCAATGTCATAGACAGTATCAGTGAATCGAGTACAATAGTCAGAATTTCATCACAATCTTGGTGGTTGATAAAGTTCGATCTATGCAAGTTAAAAGTTGCACACATACCTTCTTCATCTCTACTCAGCAATTGTGAGTTAATGTCATCATTTACTGACTGACTTTCAATGTCTCAAATTAGGCCAACAACAGGTACCTCTTTCGTAACAATCATAGAATACGAATCACTTACCTTTTTGGCATGTTTTCATCCTGTTCTTTGATGGGTAGCATCTATGGTGTTAATTCATCCACCAGTTTCAACCAATCCAGATGCGTAATATTAAAAACAAAATTAATGCTGGTCAAATTTACTAAAAATAGAAGTATATACATGAAATTCTTTTACAATAAAACAAACTGATTCATTATTTCTTGAAAAAGCCATGTCCTGTACCTTTCAGGATTTCTCTGTAAAAATTATTACACAATTACACAGTTCATAACAATCAACTACCTACTTGCACATCCATTGGTGGATCTAGGTCCGGGCTTTGCCTGGGTAGATTTTAATCGAGACCACACCCAGTGGTGTGATTTGGTATAATAAGGGTTGGGTTGCATGACAATACTGTTATAATATTATCATAATACATCTGAACAACCACAATTACACAGTAATAACAATATACATTGCTTCTAATAGCAAAGCAGCAGGTCAAAGATGTCTCAAATGATTAATAATTAAATAATTTGACCACACCTCTTTATGAATATTAAGAAACCCTGGTGGTCCTTGATTTCTAGATCCGCCTTATGCACATTAATTTTTTTGTTACGGACAATTGCCTCAGTATACTGTTTCAATAGCATAAATTAATTATCTGAGTTAATGTATTACCGTCCAAACAAACACTCCACAGTCTTAGTCTCGCTGGCAAGACTCTTGCCTCCCTAAGTGGGAAGGGTCTGGTACAATGCTTAATGTAGCTTTGTCCCTGCGTCCAAAATCGTACGCAACCAATCAAATGTACCTATTGCAAAACGTAAGTGTTACGTCATCCAAACGTCACTTTAGTCACATCATAAAATGGCGTCTCTTGAGAATAAGTGTTTGGTTTGTGGAGAAGCTGTTGTAAAGGGAGCCAGAGTCAAGGCATCAACTGTTTCAGAGTTCCTCAAAAAGTATCTTCATGACAGATGTACTGCCAATAATCTGTCTCTTTTGTGTGTAGAAGTTGTTCCAAAGTTTACTTGTCCCAACAGGCGAAGTATTTACGTTTAAATGAAGCTACATCAGCTACTATGTCTCTACTTGCTTCTTATAACTCATCTCAGGCACATAACTTACCTAGTGAATCTGCACCTTCAATTTCTACAGTCACTCATTCAGAATGTTATTAACCACCTTCTCCAAAAAGGAGATGTATCTCTTCTTCACCAGATTGTCTTATAGTTGTGAGTTTCAATTTCGTTTTTCCATTATTTATGAATGCTCAATAGGTGACAGTTGGCCACAGCATTGGTGAAAGGTCTTATGTATTGAATACCCCATGAAGGAAAGCGTTTATTCGTACAATCTCTCGTACATAAAATTCCGCCAAGAGTATCGCTTGATCAGCATTATCGGATGCTGAAGTTATGAAGTACTTGTCTCTGGGCATTGAAAAACAGATTAAATCTGAATTGAAGAAGCTTGCTACAATGAATGTCAATTCTCTACAGAAGTCTTGAAGTAAGAGTAATGTCATACATTTTCCGTGGATTACAATTTATTCAGAAATAAAGGAACACTGTCCTATTGTACTAACTTCGTTAAACACAAGTACCCAAATAAAAACACCAAGGTAAGGAATAATTAGTTAATGAAGCATGTGTAGTATATTAGCCAGCACCGTCACTCATTCTCTCTCTCACACAGGCCAAATCAATTGCAGCATGATAGTTTGTCTGCTAACAAAATACATAAATAAATCGATGTCTCTATTTCAGAAACTTATATCGTCTATTCTATTTGCTGGACATTCATCAATAATGGTTAGCTGATATTGTAGAATACTTTGATAACTCAGTATTTTGCAAACTCTTTTGGCAGATATACACCCGTCTTAATCAACTTTCATTATGCACAAGCAAGAATTCTCTGTACAAACTCCTTACTTCTCTTGGAGATAATCATGACCAACTTGTTTTGACTTACATGGCTAATAATTTACAGAACAACATGCCTATTAAAGTATGTAAAGCCTTATGCTTGTTTTAGTGTTTTAGTCTGCTTTTTGATAGAATTTGTACAATATCAAATCTGCTCAACAGGTGAAATAATTACTTATTAGTGTACATGTATTGTATGGTCGTATTAATTTTTTCTGATAGTTTGATGATTTTGATGTAATAAATACCAATTGTCATAGCACTTGGGATAATGAAAGCGATGGCGATGAGATGAATGATACTAATGACTGTAAGTTTTTTTTTAGTTTTCATTATTAAAGCTCATTGTTTAGGAAAACATCTTCACACCTAGTCAAACATGTGAAGTTTTACATGTAGATGATGGCAATGCGCAGATCTGCTTCGATAATGAATCCATTGATGATACTCTAGCACCACCTTCCTTTAGTAACATTTTATCTGAGTCACGTACATGAACATAAACATTTCAAACATGTACTATAAAGCTTTTTGATGAATATTGATTATTAGTCTTGGTTATTATATTGTTTCTATTATTACTCTTTTCGATTAGTTGTCCCTGATAATATAGCTCAGTAGGACAAGGCCAGTGGTATGGGTTCAAAATAGTGGGAGACAACTTAGATAAGAATATTTTACGTTGCCACCAAAAAATTGACCGTAAAACAAGGTCATTCCATTTCTTTAACAGTTTTGCTGTAGAGGATAAAATTTATTTATTATCTTGCTCTCAGTGCCCTAACCCTATTTTTCCTCAAAACCTATTTCGCAGTTGCTTATTGATACTCTGTTGCCATTGGTGCCTGATGATGAGGCTCTTGTAGCTAATTTCTCCACCTTTGTAAGTCATGTCTGGTTGCTGAATTCTCTTTCTGTTCTGACACTTTCAAATATGCTGTTGTAAATAACATACCGCGTGATTACTATACAGAAATGTCACAGAAGTCTGAAACTGTAAGTTATTGTGCTTACTCAATATTTAATTTGTATGTCATTGTTCTTATAGACTCCTCTTGTAGTTATTTTTAAGAATGAAAATGTAGTTGAAGATATGGTAGATATTATGCTGAAGCTTCAGTCTTATGTTCCTACTGAACACAGTACCGTTGTTGACGGAGTTAGCAGGTCTACAATATCGTTTTATGTCACGAATCAAATTCTTTTGGGTGGTGTTCAATTAACTAGAAAAAGGGCCAAGTCTGCAAAATTTTCTAGAAGGAACAGTCTTATGACTGCAGAGTGTTTGGATGTTCTAATACCAGTATGTAAGGACTAGCATGCTAAAAAGATTTTTCTGGAGGTACATTAAAATGTCAACATAATTTTATTTATTGTCATGCTACTTAGATGATGTGGGCATGGATGTACAAAGGGAAAAGTTTTTTGGAAAAAGGAACACTGTCACCTACGGAATGTTATAGACCGGCGTAACATTTCTGCTAAGGCAGCAGATGACTTCAATGCCTGTGCAGACTTTTTTGTTACAGTTGTGAAGTGCGATATAGTTGTTGCTGCCATACAGTTTTTTCAGATGGAAGCAGCATCTGATTCTCCTGTTCATGATCTTCTGGTTGCTGATTTGTGGACTAAGCCTGAACAGGAAAGGAAGGAAGTGCTGGATAATGTGACAAGAAGCATTTTTTGTAACTATGTTGATGTTTTAGCTCATTACAGTTTAGATGAAGATGTTGAAAAGGATGGCGTGATGTCATACTGTATTGTCACATAGTCTTCTTTATATGGAGTTTAGTGACACCATGATGGGGCGTGATGGAAGCAGAATGTTGAGATGCTGGCATTACTTCATGTTGATTTTTAAACACCATCAGAGAAAGGACAACTACTTTGAATATATTTGGGCAATACCATTTTTTTCTTACAACAAGCAGTCACAACAATTTGTATTGTGAAGATGCATTAATGTACATGGAATTACTGGTAGGAATATTCTGTGTGATCTGTTCTTGGAACATGTAAACAAAATTTGCAAGCAGTCTGTAGAAATGTTTGGAAGTAATAAAGAAGCACTGGAACGAGTAGGCCGTTGCGTTGGCATCATTAACACTTTACTGGAGAATTTCAACCAAGATTTATCTGTTCCTGATATTTCAGGCTCTCACTCCATTGCTTCCTCAGAGAAAGACAAGTCTGCAATAGTAAAGGAACTTTTTGAAGCAGATATAACATCAGGATAATAGAAAACATTCTACATTTCAATTGATAAAAGCTAATCCTGTTTCATCACTTATGTACAATGAAAAGTTTTACAAATGTATACAGGCACAATTATTTTCATTAATGATAAAGTTTAATTAAGTTGTTTGTTTAATTAAGTTAATTCATTACTCTTTTAAATTGAAGTTATTAATAAATTAAGTATTTTGATTAAACAAAACAGGAATAAAACTATAATTTAGTGATAAATTTTCTATGCAATGATTACAATTACAATTCCTGACAGAATTGTCACAAAACTTGCAGCCATGATTCTCTGGAGCCCAAACAACATTTTCAAAATCGTGAAACAAGACATTTCGCCTACATTGACATTTGTTATTAATGTACTCCAAAACCTCCGGCTCACACTTATCAGTCAGCCGTTTCAATCATACAAGTATTGCATATGATTCCAAACCTTCCCTGCCTCACCTTCTAATCTGTTGGACATATGTCTCTTTGTCTGTAGGAACACAATAATGGATGATGCACCACATATCCTTACAATCAATGCCCATGCCAAAAGCATCTGTACATAGCACAATTCGTAATGGTGAAGGTTTTGTGAAATTATAAATTATGCTTTTCTTTACATCCGAATCAGTGCCTTTCAAAAACATGACAACCAGACGCGCTTGCACTACATGAGCTGAAGTTATAGGAGGATGGCAAAAATACTTCCCTAAAAACACCTTAAAGTAAGAATACAGTTTCGAACAATCGCTCATAATTTTACAAATTATGATAATATGATATGATAATGGCAAAAACATCTCAACCTAACATAAAGTCTCCAATACAATGAGCCTGCTTCTCTTTCAGTGATGGAAATCCTTGTGAACAAGCAGCTTCTACTATAGCTTTATCTAATCTATCCATGACACAAGGTAACACATGGTCTGGGCGTGGTTTAACACTGATGACTCATGCTACATCATGCCTACATCATGCTAACATCACACTTAATCAACATCCACGTGGCTGTCACTGGGACAAAGCTACATTAAACATTGTACCAGACCCTTCCCCGGCAAGGGTCTGGCCAGCAAAACTACCACTGTTTGTAATATTTGGCTGTAATTATCTATTCTAACAATAAAAACAAATGCTTGAAAAATGTTTTGTATGTAATATGTATGTACTTCGTCACAATGTCTTTTCCATTTTGTCATACACTTTTTCTTGCCATAACTGGTCATGTATAACCATCAAAAGCTAAAGTATGTTTGGCCATCAATTAGTTCAATGCAAAAACAAAACAAAGAGACTTACATGATGCTTTCAAGTACTTCATTATGTTGTTGTTGCTGTAATGGATCGAGACATTTCGAAATTCTTTTTCCCAGATCAATTTTCTTCATAATAATATCAATCAGACTGATTATTATGAAATTAACTTACTCACTACAACAATCCAGTATGATTGCAAGGGTAAAGGACACAAGAATCTTCTTGCATGTTGCATGTTAGTCCAAAGGAACATATAATTAATTTTAATCTTACTATTGCATTACCTTAATGTGACTATCATAATGTCCTTTCAACATGGCAGGATAAAAATAAGTAGACAATGAATAAGAATATGTTCTACCGAATGGGACATCTTGCACTGCTTTTAAAATATGTGACCATAATTGACAAAAGGGCCCTTATGGCGGATTTTAAAATTGATCTTAATAATGGCAAATATCAACCTGTGAGTGCTTTGTTAGACAATCATTGTTACTAAAAGTTTCATGGTAACTTTTTGCATCCTGTGGAGTAATTTTATGATAAATGGGGCTCAGGAAGTTGGATTTCTTACGCTAGAAAGACAAATTTCACTACCCGCCATAAGGTACCTTTTGTCAATTATGGTCACATATGCATGTAGAAATAAATAATATCTAAATATTAGTAACATGGTAGCATTACTAAGTAGGATTCACCACCAAACAAAATGGTTGCCACAACTTTTGCAGCCTTGCTTATACTTGGAAAACCAGCTCCTATGCTTACCAGATTTTATAGAGGACCTTATCTTGACCAGAGGACTCTAATAGTTTAACTAGCATGGCTCTAGACCTTGTCTTAGCAAAAAGTAAAAAATCGGCGAACCGGCCGTTTTGTTCAGCCACCTTTTTTCATTTTCATCATCATCTTAATCAAGTCCCGTCAATCCAGTTGTCGGTGTGTATCTCAATATCAGTTGGTGCTACAAAATAATTCTTACACCAATCTACTCAAACAGTCTATGCGCAGGTCCAAGTCCCATCAGATCATTCTTCAAGTAAGGAAAAAGTGATACTGTGAATGCTAGGTTGAGCCATCCTAATTAGCTACATGCCGCCATTTTGTTAATTAAAGAAGCTTGCCATGTGCTCCAAAATTTAGGTGTGGTCGTGCATGCTCAGATCTGCAGCTCTGGAAGACGCAAGTTATTTTTTTAAGCTATGTTTGGAATCAACTTACTGCAATACTTTAATGGAGGTTTCCAGCTAAAAGAAAGTATTGATTTTACATGTTACTGTTTTATCAAGCGTTTTTTATTTTATTTTAAAAAACAAGTAATTAATGTTATGACTTATGATATGCAATGATAATTATGAACTTGACAACAGCCTGGAAGAACAGGAATAGCAGGGAAGATGGACACTCATAGCTCAGATTCTTGAAGAAAGACCTGTGTCAAGACTAGTATTGGTTTCACTTGTCATCAGTATAGTTGATATTTCTTCAGCATGTCTATTCAATGCTGTCTCTCATAAATGTTAAAACAATGATAATAATAATATAGAAAATTATTATTTGTGTAAAATCAACAAGTGTCACAATGGCAACTAAAGAAATACCATAAATATTTTTTTAAAATCAACACAAACAAGAACATTAAAAAAAGATGAAGTAGGATTCCGAACGACCAACAAAAATATGAAATTTTATAAAAAAATCAACACAAACAAGAACATGAAAAAGTTGAAAAACAAGATGAAGTAGGATTCCGAACGACCAACGAAAATATGAAATGAAAATCCGAATCGTGACGCAAATTCTACTCTACATTGCAAGGTGATCTGTAATTCTTACATTATAACATTAAAAGTAAAATGTAGTGTAGAATTTGCGTCACGAGTTGGATTTTCATTTCGTATTGTCGTTGGTCGTTCGGAATCCTCATTTTGTTTTTTCAATTTTTTATGTCCTTATTATAATGAATCGATTCATAAGTAAACCTTGGCTCTCAGCCATTCTCCATTACAAATTATTTTAAGGTCGCTAACTGATAGTCCTAGTTTTCCTTTACTATGTACATCACCAATAACAATATTCATCACATATTAATTAATATGTAATATGTAAACCTTGTAGGGAAAGATAATTATTCAGAATAATCATTGCTTGTTTGACCAAGGATCCATCAATATTTTCTTCACCACTTGCTTCCCTTCCTTCAAATTTAACAGCTCTGTTGATTGATTGCACTATCTGTAAGACACCACTATCACCAGTCTCTTCCTACTTCTTGCCACTTAAACTGGCTGTACATGTATTTGAAGATACATTTTAAGCTTTGACCAAATTCTTTTGATTGAGATGTATTTGAGTAATAAAAGAAACGTTTACTAAAACACTAATATAATCACAACTGAAATACATTTTAAGTTGATGCATTCCCTTCCTTTGAAACACTGTTTTATAATTCCTCGACCTCTAGATTTAACCATACCTTGAAAAAGGTACACCTGCTACAATCTTGGGCCATACATCCAGCACATTTACCACATCGTTTTCTTCTGGTTCCTATGGCAAAACACATAAGCTCAAAAACTTATACATGTAAGGGTATTTAGTGATACCAGAAATGGCTGATGGTACACATTTCGTTTAGTCCTGCTGCTTGACAAGTATCTTTCGTTTTTTTACAACAAGGCATCCCATTTCATGATACACGAGTTCTTGAAAAAAAATTTCACTTCACAATCACTGCAACTTGTATTCTCATAATCTGATAGTATTATGACACCGTAACAATTACAATATGTTGTCATTAGCATTTGGAAATATCAGTGGCCATCTCTTTTCTGAAGTCAGTCACATTTAACCTACATATACATGTATAGGTAGCATAAAACCATTTTTTGGAACATGAAATATTAAATTCTTCCATCAAAAATTACAGCCATTCCAAGGATATAGCACTTTGCATACTACAAATTACGAGGGCTTTGTAACATTTGAAATACATATTCATTCAAACCTTGCAAACATGAACTCTGCATGATGATTTGTTGTTTTGTTGTGTTATATCCTGTTGAAAATTTTTGTGTGGAATAACAAGGGTATTACCGAGCTACCTCATGCACAATTTCATCCCGTGTGGTTAAATCAACTTTCATGTTTCTTTGCTTACATTCAACCAATAAGCAGCATTCTTTTGTCACAGAAATAGAAAATTAATCTGCATTGAATAGATTAAAGTATATAAAAGCTTACTTGACAGCTGAAGTGTATTTTCCATTGTTTGCAAAGGCAGATTTGCACATAGAGTTGAACAATACTATTTTTTAAAAGAAAGTTAATCACCTACATTGTACACAACAAGACATGTAGTTACAAAACATTATGCAGTAAAATTGTTACCAAAAGAATAAAATGGTGTAAATGCAGTGGAATTAAAATGAATCCTGTTTCAAGTTTTTTATCCTTTATAACACAAAAATTCGATAATTTATTCAAGTTCAGGACAACCGACAGCTTTAGATTCTGACTTACGAATAGAATCAACACTACTTTCTGGAGTTTCAATTGATGATGGGTCAGTGAAAATGCTATGAAACTGTGTAACTAAGTTCTACACTCCCATGCCACAATAGCCTCTTTTAATTTTGTTGACATAAAACAATTGTAGTAAATAAAGAGACAGTACTATAAAATCAATTGGAGCTTCTTTCCCCTTCAATAGATCCTTTATTACCATATTGAGAGATTTGGATTGGTGTTTCATTACTCTGCTAAACGGGTTATTACTTCCTTTCTTTTCCAACTCCCATCAAGCAAAATGTGAAATGTGAGGAGATTTTTTCTAATTTTATTCTGAAAGTATTACGTCTCTTTTTGAAGTAACTTTGTCAAATTTGACATCATAATCTTGTCTTGTAGGAGAGTCAAGCAAGGACCGCATGTCATCTAAGTAAATGCTAATATCTGCAGAAGGTGCTCCATGACTTGTCACCAGAACCTTGTATCACGAATGACATGGTTCCGGCTGTGAACATGATCAAGAGACGGAGTCTCAGATTGTATGGCATTTGAAATTGCTTTCTCTCTGTCTGTCACTAATGGGGCCTTTGCTGTTGAGAGGGATGGTACCTGGCACTCACATACTTTCATCATAATACTGTAAATTGTTTGCTTCCTCTCGTGAAGCATAAAAATTGCTGCAATAACAAGCCTATTTTGAAATAAGGTGTGTTTAACAAGAATTAGAGAAAATAGAAGTCGCCCAATTGAAAGGTTGTGTCATATGACAGCAATTGATTCGTAGAATCTAACAGCAACACCTTATCTAGTTCATCAAGAAGCTATTTGAGACCAAAAATTACTACCAGATTGGGGTAAGTCATTATTTTGCAAATGAATCCTGGAAAATTTTATGCGATGTCACGTATAATATACAACCCGTCTTTTGAAAACCGTGATTTGTGAAGGTAGTCAAATCTGAGATAATGAAGCTGCTATATATCCCTAGGCGTTTCAGTGGCAACTTTAGTATGGTCACAGCTCATACTTGCAACTTCCATTTCATAAACAATCCTAGCTGTGTCTTGCTTTAAAAGGGTACGCAGTCGTTGTAGAGTGGATGGAGATGTTCTAAAGAAAGGCCTAGTATTTTTTGAACCTCAAAAATGAAAATCAACTGCCACAGGTTCACTGACTTTATCATGAATTAATGTCAATGTAGGATTATTGATAAGTTGATTTGCATGACGTTGGAACTCTTTCATGGTACCGTTTGGTGTATTAATGTCCAAGTACATTTTTTGACTTGAGGAGCTGGCCTCTGGTAGCTCAAACACACCCACGGGTGTTCAATTAATAAAATTATGGACAAAAAGGGGTGTCATAAAATGTCACA
>NW_003546712.1:47539-55286 GCF_000090795.2 Amphimedon queenslandica | reverse complement strand
CCTCCACCTCTTCATCCAAGGAACTATGTGATCCTCCAGCATGTGTAGCTTGGGGAGAAAGGTAGCTGATGGAAAATTCGTCCTGTAAAATTTGACGAAAAGGTCGATTGAAGTCTCTAAGAAAGTGGGACAAAATCATGTAAGTTGACATTAGATAAAATTTATGCATTTTCCCTAACTCTAATTTTGATATCAGATAGAATATGATTACTGTCATATATTTCATGACATTTAGAGAACAAGGTGAAAGCATCAATGAATTTGTCACTGATTTCGCTGGCTTTGACCTTGATATCAGTACTCAATGTTGCTGCTGTAGTAACAAGGGAAATGCAGAGTATGGATGTTGTCAGGCTATTTGAAAAGAGTTAAAAAACATATGAAATTAATAATTTACTTTCAAAGCTTTGTGGATATGGTTGCCAATGAATGATCCACCATGATATGCTTGGTGCTCCACATTGAAAGTTGATAGAGCTTGATCTAGACCTTTCACAAGAACTCCTTCATCCAGCTCGAATCCCTTTGACACGATCTTTTCATGGTTAGTGATTGATTTTTCCTTCATATTGAGAAATGAGAGAATATAATAAATATAAGACAATAAAGTACTGTACACATACATTGCCTCTGATTTTGATAATATTTCTATGTATTACGGAAGATTAAGTTTGAACAGACGGATTTTGTTGAGGATCAGCTAGAGACAGTATCAGGAGAGTTAGTATCTGTTGAGCCTGATTAACTTCTCTTTGAAGTGTAACAGTTTCTGTCTGAAGCGATTTAAGTGTTTCCTTTGACTGGAGGTAGTTAGCGAAGGAGAGTGGCTGTATCGCATTGCTCAGAAATGATACAATCAATAGTGACACTCATCCTCCAGTAAATTAAAAAGTCTTTGAAAAATACCTAATGCAATGTGCAAACCTGGTGGACAGACCTATGTAAAAAATAAAGATTATTGATTCATAAATACATTTAATTTACCTGAGTTAATGGTACATCAAAGATTGGTTTGCCTATTACGTTATCAAAAAGTTTAGCCTTCTTTAGGTTGGCACCATTTAGCTGGAACTCATGATGTTTTTGGTGTAAAGAAGATAAGGAGTGCTGTATGATGGTAGAGGTGGAGTTTCTGGTGCATCTGTCCATTTTTGATTGGTCAGATGCTATGTTACACCATAGGCAGCAGTGTCATCCTATAAAATGAAGAATACGGTTAATTCATTTTATAAATAATGCATAAAATTTTAGCATAGCACTAGCTCCTGTCAGGCCATTCATGTTACATAGAAACTCATAGTCGCCTGACATGAAAATTTTTATATTACAGTCCCAATAATAATTGCATTACATTATTATTTTTAATGTTATTTTCTTCCATTGTGTCTCTTGAGAGGCTGAAAATGACATCTCTGTACTGCTCCAGGGCAATACGCAGATTTACAACGTTGTTGGGAGCTTCAATAAGAGAAAAGACAACTATTAGAGATGGAGTTTGGTTTATCTGTATTGACAATTTGGAAGGACATCTTTACAGATGATCCCCCCGTGTCGCCCCCTAACTTAATTCATATTTCGTTAGGGGGTATTACTCCATCATGCCATGTCAGTTGTCCTAATCTATTAATATTTTTCACAATACACATGTGTGTGTATAGCAGGAAGTTTACCTATTCTTTTCCTCAAGTAGATGAAACACTACACTAGCAAAATCAGTCACACAGGCAAGTGGAGCAAGATGAATCTCCTGACAATCATGCCGTGTTAAAAAAGAAAAGGGTACTGACTCTGCCGTAATCTTCACTGCTTCCAAATCCTTCTTCATAGCTTCCCTCTGTTTCTTTTCACTACTCATGTTGATACTCCATGCTTTCATCCATATAAAAAGAAAGAGTAAGTCATTGGTAACATGTACCACCACATAATTAAACAATACATGTACTCTGCATATACATGCATGTACTAACCTTCTCATGAGTCTCAGTTTATTCCATGGCAGGCATAAATCAGCCTGCATGACTAAACATTGCTCTGGAGATATATCAATTGTAAAGCCTCTCACTATCTCCTCTCTCTCTTCTTTAGAGATCATTCTGATTTCATCAGCAATCTGGTGCTGGCTCTCACCCCCAGTAAGGTCCTCTCTTAGCTTCGACAACTCTCATTACTTCGCCGACGCAAAGTACGTTGTGAAGCCTTATCAGATGGGACTGAAGGTGATGAGACTTTAGTTAAACTAATTGGCTAAAAGTATAGATTAGGTAAAAATCAATGCTATCTACATATGCACTTACTCTTCCTCCTGTTGATACAGTGATTATCTGGTGAGATTGGGGAAGTAATTCAGACATAGCTTTATTCAGCTCCTTTTTGTGACTTTTCTTGTGAGTGTGGCAATCAGCTTCAAGCAATTCAACTTTTACATTTATTCCACAGATGTTACACCTCACATACAAGCCATTGATCATCTTCTCCACAATGCTTGAAGGTTTTGTGAAGGTACTGTCAATTGACTCATGAATACATGAGCAGCTAGAGCAGGTGAAGGAAGAAGAGAAAGCGAGGGAAAGAGCACAGTTACAACAGTACAGGCATTTGGATGGTAGAACCTCTACAGGTTTTTGAACAGCTTCCTTACAAGAACTACACATTACATTATCTTTGTAGTTGTTGTCTACCAATTGAGCAAGAGTGAATGAGGGAATTGGTAAGGCAACTGATTTCATGTGTGTACTGATAGCTGATGGACGACCACTTGATGACTTCTTCTTTGGTCTTCCTCCTTTATGTCTAACATCGCACACAGTACTGCTTATTTCACTATGAGGAAGCCATTGAGTTGGACTTAAAGTAGTACAGCTTTGCTGACCACACACATGCTTTTTTGCAGATAAGTAGCAATAGTTACTGAAATACTGTTGATCGATTTCAGGACTATTGCAAGACAAATCGACTCCTAAACTCTTCAATAGGGATTCATGGTGAGATTATTGATACTTCTGCTTTCCTAGAACCTTACAACACACCCTGCAATATCTCTACAAGAAGGAAATATGAGTACTCATTGACATAGTCACACTAAACAGTAAAATTTTGTAATTGTTATGAATATCTTTCTTCAAAAAAATAAAATATCTTACAATTAAATGTATAATGTAGAGCAAAATGTAATCTATGTTTACATACCTTAATTGTAGCCAAGAAAACTTAAGAAGGGAGATTAAGACACCACAGAACTACCTTACTACAACTTTGTTTGAATAAGACCAGCTGTACAGGTGCTGCACAGTACTAGTGGTAGTGTCTCAGAGATGTGCAGCATAGTTATATAGCTTTATAAGGTGTTGTAGTATCATTTAACAATTATTATTATGTGGTTTGTACTATGAATATGATATAATGATTACAAAACTTCCTCCTTTTGAAGAAACATTATCACTCAAATTTGATAATACCATACGTAATAAATTATTGTTCTAATTATTGACTTTATGCCATGATTAAACACCCGTGCACCAGAGCTGTGCCACCACCGATATCCATCAGCACTCCAATCATCAATAATACAATAATTATTTTAATGAGGGCAACTTAGGAATGTGCTTAGTACAAAGCACGCTTGGGTCAATTACAACAAGAAAGTATTTAAATACAAATACATATGTGACCATAATTGACAAAAGGTACCTTATGGCGGATTTTCAAATTCATCATTATAATGAAAAATTTCAACCTGTGGGTGCTCTGTTGGACAACCATTGTTTTTAATAGTTACATAGCAACTTTTTTCATCCTCTGGAGTAATTTTATGATACATGGACTTCAGGAAGTTGGATTTTTAAGGCTATAAAGACAAATTTCACTACCCGCCATAAGGTACCTTTTGTCAATTATGGTCACATATACGAATAAAGAGCAACAAATACAAATACAAATACAAATACTCTTTGCAGCTTTGTATTTCAATACAGTTATAAATACTGCATACATGTGTATCAATTACACTTACAAATAAGTCCTTCTCAAGTATAACAGTTATGAACTCAGTAGTTTTATTAATTAATTGATCTAGTTAATCAAAGTCTCTATTCATTATGGATTCGTGTATCATCAATAATCTTTAGTTACCGTGCATTATAATGAACATTAGTCTTTCAAAAGTTTTGTAACTGAAACAGCATCTTTCGTTTATATCAAAGCATTATATTTAAGCTTATATTTTGAAATGCTTTCATGCTATATTTCAATTCCAAATACAAATACATCCTGTTTGAAAAACTCAAATTAAGAATTGAAATACAAATGCTTTTAAAAGTATTTAAATGTGACTCATTACAAATTCTATTTTTGACCATAATGGACAAAAGGTACCTTATAGCAGATTTTAAAATTCATCATTAAATGAAAAATATCATCCTGTGACTGCTCTGTTAGACAAGCATTGTTCCTAAAAGTTAAATAGGAACTTTTTTGCATCCTGTAAAGTTATTTTATGATATATGAAGCTCAGGACGTTGGATTTTTTTCACACGACATAATGTACCTTCTGTCCATTATGGTCATATTTGTATATTGTGATACAAAGACTGGTGTACCGTATAAGATGACTTTTTAGCAAAATTTTGTTATGGTGGTTTTGTGATGGCTAGCTGATTGGCAGATTTAATATTGGCAGTTTCTAACAATTTAATTATATCCCCATCCTTAGGTGGGGTTTTACTTAAGCAGTTGTGGTTTGTGGAGAACATTATTATCAGAGAAAGACTGTACCTTTTCTCGAAGGTTGTATTCTTTATCACCTGGTTTAGAGACTGGCTTAAAGCAACATAGTAAAGCCATGTTAGGTAGCTACTTTTTCATGCTTTTAACTAAAATTAATGTGGGTGTGGTCACACGCATGAATGGAATTATTGCTTGTGGATTTTATTTTGGCGTTTTTATATAAATCCGTCAATCCGCCAATACAAAATCCCCGTCAACATTTCATCTTATACGGTATATATGCTACATACGTTAATGTCTCAAAGTAATAACAATACGGACTACAAAAGTAAAATATGAACATTTTAATGACACACACATGTAAAAAATTAAATTAAAATAAATCTAATCATTACTAGTGGCTTATCTAGGCAATTTAAGTAGTTGTCATATAATACTACAGCTTCATGGGATGCATTTTCTCACTTTGCTTAGGTTTTAACTCTACCTAAAATAAGAAACACTGAGAAGCCTTTGGTTTGTGTGGTACTTTAGATATGAATTTAATTTTCCTTTTATTCAGAATAGAAACTGCCTCTTCTACAGACACAGGCATAGTAGTTCACTTCTGATATAACGTGTCAAAGCGTGTAAAATTATGTGGGTAGGCGGGGTTCAGGTTCTGCATTCTAGACAAATTCTGCTTCGTGAACTGTCATTTACGTGCATGGAACCTTACGAACGTTCCGCGAATATTCCGCAGAATTCCACATTTTAGTAACACCCGGATGGAATATCTCTGGGATGGAATAGCCCCAACTTACTTCAACTGTCCACAATAAATAATCACAATTTTTATAATGTATAATAACACTATATAAGTCATTACCTTTTCTATGACACCCTAAGCACTGTGGAACTCCCGCTACTTAGCATGATATGGACTCCTCCTAGAAGAGGCTTTTCCATTTATGGGACATGAATCATGCACAGATATTAAAAATGGGATATGCAGAGTTGCTGTTGCTATGCATCAAGGAACAACCATGGCAACTTGAGAAGAACTAACAATGGCTAGCGATATTAACTACAGCCGCAGTCACTACTATCTCCTGCTGCTAAATGTTGGCAGAGGAAATATCTCGCCTTCTAAATGATGGTAAAGGCTCCTTTGACGATCCACAAGTCCGCGAGCTTGTTGAAACCTACTGTTAAGATGTACCAGAAGGTAAGTTTGCATAACATTGAATGGTATTCATAGCTACAACAAGGAAATGTTTTTATTACTATTATCATTACAATATTAGACACTATAAGCAGTGATGATTATGATTACTACAATGAGCTTGACAGTGATGACATCTTTAAAAACGAAATGATGGAGGAGCAGGCAATGTTTGAAATTGAGCAGTTGCTGATAAAGCTGCAGCACGACTTTGTACAGCAACAGCAGACAGAGCAGGAGCTGCAAATAGAGAAAAGGGAAGTTAATGTAAGAGAGAGAGACAGTGGGATTTGATAAATTTTACAGGGAAGGTTGCTGTGGCAATTAATTAAGCAAAACCTGGCATGTATTAGTTCATGGTAATAAGTGTTCATTTCTTTCAAGCAGCCATTTACATAGGAAAATGCGTCTTGAAAAGGATTTAAATCGGGACTGTATTTTGGTGGTATATTAGCACTATACCAGCATCTTAAAGGGTAACTGCAATAAAAATTTTTTATTACAAATATGAGTTTATTGTGATACAACACAACCATAAAAAATGTTTTAAAAATAAGGAAGTTACCACACTGCGAGTTACTAGAGCTCCATTTCCTATACTGTACCACTGACAGCCATTTTGTAAAATTTACTTCCCGTCGTGGGCGTGGTCACGCGTGACATACATTAGGGAACTGAATGAAATGTCAGACAGTTGTGCTTCCAATGATTTTTCTGATGAAGGGAGTTCTGCAAGTGAAGAAGAAAGGACAGATGGTTCAGCTAATGGAATTGAACCTTTTATGTATGAGCCAGAGGCTACAGAAAGTTCATCTGGTACAGATGACTCTGATGATGACTCTGACCCTGAAGGCAGACTGGGCAACACAAATTGGTAAGACACTAAGTATGAAGATTAATAGCAAATATGATTTAGGTGTCAATGTGGCCATTGCATCCCCATGCCAACTGTTAGAGAGTGTTGTTGTTGCTTGGACATATCACAAGTTGTCACTAAAATGAATGAGCCAACAGTCACTGTAAATTGCATAACAACGCATCCAGGATTCCACAATGTTTGTCTTGACATGTGGGTTCTCCAAGCAGCTTACTATGTGTACAGACAACAATATTCTGCTCATACTCATCAAGGACATATTCATGAGTAAGTTATACATAAAATGAACTTTACACACTGTCGCATGCAATTTTCTTTTTTTATTATAGTTAACTCCGGCATACAGCATATCGACAACTGGTAACCTGGTGCTGGCAAAAGCTAGGAAGGAAGATACATGTAGTTCTACCTGCTTGCGCAGTTTCCTTAATAAGACAAACTTTTCCTTCACAAAGTGGAAACTATGTAGGATTTAAATTATAGTTTACTAAATCTGCTCTTATGTTGTAATGTGGCTTCTTCTTTATTTGGTTTTTCAAAACTATTACTAAGAAAATCTGGAAATGTTTCAGCAGCTTCATCCACTGATGCTTTAGTCTTAACTACTTCATATACCTCATCCGCTATATCTGTAACGTAGTCTAGTTAAGGTACTTTTGGATGAAATTTTAATATTTTTTTAATTGCTGCCATTTTATAGCAAAGAAAAAGTTGTACAACCTGTGCTATTTTTAAATTTTTACCATGCACTGTTTAGAAGTTATAGATTATTGAACTTTAAATATTTAAGAACTTTCTTGCATAACTTTTCATACTTTATACGCCATCTTTGATCTTGTGTCATTTCTGGATATCTCCGTATATTATAAAACTGGCGGGAAAAATGAATTGCAAGGTGGGGTTAAGTTATGATGTCATATTAGTCAAACCATTAATAAAAATGG
>NW_003546712.1:25295-36818 GCF_000090795.2 Amphimedon queenslandica | reverse complement strand
AATGAGCGACAAAAAGGAGATGAAACTTTAAGATGCTTGATTCTGTTAGGCATGGCTGTCTGACTGATGAAACTATTGATACGCTTAAGAGTCACGTATTGAAGGTTTTAATACAAGAAAAATATGAAGAATTGGAAAGTGAAGGAACAATCCTCCAATTTGCTTATTTTATAAGGTAGATGCCTGCTAAAAAATCAATGAATTAATGATTGTTTCTCTAATTTTTTTCTTGTTTTTCGTCAAATTTTGCTGTGCTGCCACTTTCATTAAGAACATCAACACATGCTAATTCTATTTTCTCAGTTTCTAGACTTTCTAAAAGATCAACGAAACAAAACAACTGGTTTAGAAACTGTATTGTCTCTAGCAGTAGGCTGTAGAGTAATGCTAAGACGTAATATTGATGTGACTGTAGGATTAGTTAATGGTGCCATTGGTACAGTAATGGGCATTTATGCTACACATATATCAATCAAACTTGATAATATTGATGTACCTTGTGACATAGAAAGAGTTACATCTAAATTTATGCTATCTAAGAATTTGTATATACATAGGAAACAGTTTACCCTTATACTTTCTTATGCTATTATTATACATAAATGTCAGGGCCTTTCACTAGATACAGCCACTATTGATTTATTAACTGATGTTTTTGGGGATGGTATGGCATATGTTGCATTGTCTCGTGTATGTACATTAAATGGATTAAATTTATTATCATTTGATCCTCTCTCTGTTGAAGTTAGTAGTCCGTGCATTAATGAAATTAACTGCCTCAAAAGTAAATTTCGGTGACTTACCTCAAATCAAGAAAAGTAAAGGAAAGAAGACAAAGATTCAAGTGACTGGTATAATTGATGATGTTGAACCTTGTAGTAAGAATGCCAAGGTGTCAATAAGTCATGTACAAAGTACTAGTAACAGTACCGTTAGTAGTAATAAACGTAAGAGTACTGATTTACAAAAGTCTAATTGCCCCATAAGGAGTAAAATATGTGACGACAATGCTTTAAATAAGCCTTGCCCCAGAAAAAGAAAAGTTGATGTAAACAGTAGTATTGACAATACTACTTTGGTATTGCCTTACTCAAAAAAAGATGATAAATTAATTTTTTCAATTAATTTGAGATGTAAAAACCAAATTTAATGTCGAAGATGATGATAGTTGTAGTAGTCTCATTGTATCTATAATACTCTGCAACATTAAATGTAAACCAAAATATGATAAAACCAAGTGTGTTGTATAAAATGACCATTGTAGCAGTAGTCTCATTGTATGTATAAAACTCTCAAGCATTAAATTAAAGACAAGTAATCCAAAAAAAGATGATGTCATTTTTACTTATGAAGAGCCTCCCAAACCCAGATGTTGTGAGAAGGACACAATGGCATTATGTTTATTACCCTGGTAATGAAGAATATCAAAGGTGGTGTGAGATTTTCAATCTTAAATTTGTCACAGCTGCTAGAATCTTACCTGGTAGACCAACAACACCATTGTCAGATGAAAGAGTTTCTAATAGTACTCTTGATGTCCCTGGTGATGGGAGCTGTTTATTTTATGCCCTTTCACATCTCATAACTGGGTCACTTTCTCAGCATCACGAATTACGTAAAGCAATTGTTAGTAATATGCCAAACTTTGAACAAATGTTTAATAGTACATTAATTGCAACCAGATATTCAAGCATATATGATTACATAAATAAGTCCAACATGTATAGAAATAGTGTGTGAGCCACTGACACAGAGATTATTACACTAACTGCAATATAACGTACAATCTTATATGCATATTCACTAACTCCTGCTTTTGTTGGCTGGGCTAGATATGGAACCCAAACTTTATGTGGCATTCCTTGTGATACTAATAAACCTGCTTTGTATTTGAAGCATGTTGGTACTAATCATTTTCAAGCAGTTAAGTTTATTAATATTTCTACGCATTGATTGTTGATGGACAGTGGGTGTGGCGTATGGGAGGTCCATCATCTTAAAAACATTGGTTGTTTAATGTGACTTTTATTTTACAGCATGTGCAATGTGAGTGATGTGTGAGTGTGTGTGAAAAACATTGGTGCATATCCACCCAGTATTGCTCAGTATGAAGAGATGTAACTGCATTTAAGAAGTGAGATTTATCAAGGTCTCACAAATAACAGTGAATAATGATTACTTGTTGCTATAATGGACAGGCAGAGGGTGTGAAAGAGGTTTACTGTTCATTAGAGTTTAGCATTGATTCAAATTTGTGTGACAATCATTTAAGGACAGAGGGTTAGGAATGCAGCAGCTGTCATTATCAAGTCTGGATCTTGTTTGTGGCTTGTACTTCATGTTTATTACAAATAACAGGTGCTTATGGATCTGGGATCTGCTGAAAGATTTTAAAGTCCTGACAAGATAAATTTTTGATTAACATTAAAATTTGTTATTATACATGTAGTATTCATATAATAATGACCATCCTGCATGTTAATGCTAACATCAATTCTGTGTGCATTACATACTTGTAAATGCTTGCCAGCTGATGTTGCACATAATGCTGCCATCAGTGCTGTGTGCATTATTAAAGGGTAACTCAACCCAAATTTTTTTTTCCTAAAATGAATTGGCAATAAAGAAAGAATAATGGGGAAAAAAGCTAAAATTATAAAAAAGCAGTATTTCCATTAAAAATCTTAGCTCAAAAGTTGCGATTTGCTTCCTGTCAGCCATTTTGTCAAAAATACTTCCGGTAGTGGGCGTGGTCACGTGATGACGTACATGGGGGAACGTGTCTGATTCAGAAGGGACAAATGAATGGTCAACAGACAGTGAAAATGAAGTTGAGGAGTCCCTGGGAGCTCAGCCTTTTATGTTTGAGCCTGAGGCAAGTGACTCCAGTTCTTCTGATCCTGATGACGAGATAAATGACCCTGAAAGTAGACTTGGCAATACAACTTGGTCAGCTTTAGCTTGACTGAAATAGTACTGAACAATTTTTGTCTTATTTATGTGCCAGTGTGGCCATTGTGTACCTATGCCAACCTGTATGGAGTGTGTTTGTTGTTGTGAAATTCAACAAGTTGTAGCAAAAAAGAATCATCTGCAGAGCCCAGTTGTATGCATCACATTGCATCCTGGGTTTCATAATGTTTGCCTTGACATGTGGGTCCTCCAAGCTGCTTACTATGTGTATCGCCAACAGTATGGTACTAGTGCACGTCATGGTTCTTTTCATGAGTAAGATGCATGCAATGATTCTTATATTATTATAATTGAAATAGTCAAATGAGGCATACAGCATATTGCCAATTGGTACGCTGGTGTTGGCAGTGGCTTGGAAGAAACAATCGAGTGGTTCTACCTGCTTGTGCTGTTGCTAAAATCAGGGAAACATTCCCTTCTAATGAAAATTATGTTGGTTTTGAATTGTAATTTATTATGTAATAAATCGACTTTTATGCTCTATAATCGCATCATCTTTGTTTGGCTTTTCGTAAGTACTGTTTAGTGGAGGTGGTACTGCACGTTTTACTTTGGTGATATTTTCTAATACCATCTTGTGTACTGCATCTGATACAGTTGTTACGTAACCTGTAAAAAGGTAACAATGACCTCACAAATAATAATGTAAAATTAGATATTTACCATATTTCTTTTTACTCTTGATTTGTCTAACTATGTATCCACCTTTTTTGTACTTTGGATATTGAATACTGTATCGCTCTGTTCCATACTTGCTTATAGCCTGCTTTCGATCCTTGTTACAATTATAATGAAGTGCTGCTAACTGCAACCTATTAAGTTTGGCAGCATTCTTTATTTTTATATTATTATTATGAATACCTTGACAACATTCCTTGATATGAGAATGCAGTATGTTTAGGAGCATAATGAAGAACTAGGCTATGAAATGCCTCTAGTGTTAAGGTTTGATATGTGTGTGATGCATTTGTAATACTGTTGATCAAATACTAGCTTTTGATTACATCTATAAGCTTATCACTAGCTTTTGTATCTATTGTGTAAAAAAATATACTAGTAATTATTGTTGCCATTTAATTATAGTCTTACTAGGTATGAACCATTTCTTTTTAATTTTTTTATGTGAGCATTTTTTATAGATTTGTCCGTGTCCCGTATGCTTATTATGAACATGTCTTGCCAAGGATAACCACTTCTCTCTGATCTCTTCCATGTTGCCATTACTAGATGTAACTGACCAATACAGATGGTTGATCATACTGCGTGACCACTCTCCCACAATTTTACAATCTTTTGTTTTAGAGAGTGCCTCTATTTTCTTTTTAAATTCTATTAAGAATAAAATATTTGCAAATAAAGTAACAGAACAATATTACCTTTTGCCACATGCCATATGTCATATTTGTGAGAAGTGTTTACCATATTTTCCCGAACCCATTTTGTTACTTGATTATGTCGATCAGTAATGAGGCTTTCTACTTGCAAGCCATGATCTGTAATAAATTTTATGCCACGGACAAGTCCCTCTTTTTCCATATGTGAGCTACTTTGAACCTCATTACTCTATAAAAAATTAAAGAAGTACATGTACAACATGGTAGCTATTACTTCTTCAGCTAACCTGTACTAACTCAACATCAATGATAACATTATATTTCAGTTCAAGCAAAGTATAGGAACCAAATTTAGCACAGTAGCCTGGGCTATCACATCTGGCATCTCTACCTATAGTTAGAGCATTCTTTTCCGTTTTAAATGAAGACAAGATTTCCTGTTGATGTTTTTCCCATGTCATTGATATGGCTGGATGTAAATACTTGCTTTGATAATTAATGTAGTATCAGAAATGGTTTCACAGTTCATAAAACGAAACATCTGGATCACTTTTGATGGCAAAGATCCGCTACAAAGAATAGCTGTACTTAATGCCAGATTTCCCGCTGGCATGTCACCAATTAAAGGCTGGCTCTCCCATACATAATTAAACAAGCATGATGGACAAAATAGCTTGACTCGCAAGAAAGTGCCTATTGTTTCTGATGAGACTTCTGCTGGACAATGACACATGAAACAATTTAAAAAGAGAGAGAGAAGGTTAGATGCAAAAACAATGAACTTTTTTTGATATATTGGGTTACTAACACTTTCATCATACCTAATAAAAAGTGTATAATAATGAACAGGTTTCACAGCTTAGCACATGCATTGTATCTTCATCATCAGAGGAATTTAAAGTGGTTGCTTCATAAGAATCATTCATTGCATCTGAATCTGACAGATCTTCACTTTCATCAGATGACAAATCATCATAACTAGTATCACCGTAGATAGATGACTCTTGAGGCAGTAAGAGATCACATTGAACTTCACAGTCACACATATCTGGCAACAACATACATTGTATACCAATGTCATTCTTCACAAGTTCCACTTGTATACCTATTATTGTAAATGAAGAATAATTTGTGTACTATAATTTGATGTAATCTGACGTTTAGTACACTGAGGTCTAATAATTGCCTGAATCTTTACATCATTATTGTGTCTGTCAGTTTGCGTTTCTTTGCTCAAAATTATGTCATCTTCCATTGCATCATTATGATCAGCTACTGTTACACTGAGTGTCTCATCTGATTGATCTGAAACTCCACTGCTTGCACTTGTTGATGGAATACATTCACTTAAAATCTATATTGTAATAATTATTTTAATAGGAAGTTTATAAGACTTAATCTGGAGTGTTCTCTCTTTTCAAAAGCAACTGATGTCCTTCTTGGTCTAGCTCAATGTCTTTGTACTGATACAGCAGGGAGAATGGTTGGTACTGCTTCTGGCTTGAGTAGCTGCTTTCTTTTTAATCCTAATTTGCCTAAATGCAATAGTATCATAATAATGATATATATATCTTTAATGTGTTGTACCTGAAACTACTGACAGTGACTGAAAACAGTCTTTAGTAGAATGGCTACTACAGACACAAGAATATTCTGATGGAAAATGCCAATCTGCTCTTGTAGTTTTAATTTGCCTGTTCCAAATAGCTCTCATGTGTGGATCCTTAGGAAAAGCAAATAGACTGACTCCATCCTTGTGAGAATGACTACAGTTAGCTACTACACATCTCTTCCCCATACCTACAGCTGACTGCATGCAAGCTTGTGTTCCCCATGTACATCATCACGTGACCACGCCCACTACCGGAAGTGTTTTTGACAAAATGGCTGACAGGAAGCAAATCACAACTTTTGAGCTAAGATTTTGCATGAAAATACTGCTTTTTTATAATTTTAGCTATTTTCCCATTATTTTTTCTTTATTGCCAATTCATTTTAGGAAAAAAAAATTTTGGGTTAAGTTACCCTTTAAGCTAATGCTTGCCAGCTGATGTTGTGCATTCGAATGATGCTGCCATCAATGCTGTGCTCATATGAAATGCTTGCCAGCTGATGTTGCGCATCTTTTATTTACGATTATTGTAACATGTGCATGTTCTCATTAACAAAAGAATATTGTTTGCACATTGGAAATTCTTCATGTACACAATGTTATTGTATATGAAGCAGGTCATGAAAGTATCGTAACTGAGGATAGCATTAGTAAGCTATATTATGTCTATAATACATGCACGCACATACATGTATGATCCAATCAGAAACATTGTAGATGCTACCATTATCAAAAGTATTAGTTGCTATGTCACGTTCATATTTTTTACAGGTACTTGCTTGGCACAAGGACTACAATGTAGTATTTAGTAGTCAGGTTTGATGTCATGTGTAATGAAATTTGTTCACCATTACTGTTTGTGCTATTATTTTTAGCCTTTGAGTTTACATTGCTTACCTTTGATACGTTTCTATGACTATGCTTTACAGGTAATTGCAGCTGGAAATGATTTGCTGATTTAGCAATACTTTTCTTGATATTGGAATGTGTAGTATAATTAAAGGCAATTCTGGATTTATATTGCTGTATCTAATTTAATTTCTTTATTAAGTGTAACTTAATATTTTGTTGCAGCCCTTTGGTCAGTAGTTGTATCATGCGGTAACAGTTGCCAATTTATATCTGTAAGGGTTTTATATTATTGTAGTCTTAGCAATGGAATATGTTGCAAGATGGATTGTATTGTGAGTTGTCTTATGTATTTTGTTATAGGTTATGATTCTAGGTTACATACTGTATACTTGTTTGATGATTATATCATTAATTATGGCCTTTCTTTACTCAATATAAATAAATGCTTGCCAATGCATCTTTTCTAGTGTGCAACTGTGGCTGCATGTTCTCACTAACAATACAAAAATAATTTTTTGCACATTGTAATGTATTCACGTGGTTGATTAATGTGTATTTGCACAATGCAGGTCTTGTAAAAGAAACTTAATTCAGGATGGCATGAGTCACCAAATTGAATGGTGTATGTCTAAATTACATGTACAGGGTATGTACATTTACTTGTATGTGTCAATCATAGCTTAATATGCATTGTGGAGCTATACATGTCATATATGTATATTAATTGTTGATAAATGCATGTATGCTACTGTCAATTTGTTACTACATGTTGTATATTTTCACATTCATAATTTACACAGGTACATATTTTACACAAGGACTTCAATGCACTGAGAATAAGGTCAGACTTGGAAAGAGATATAAAAGGTGAAGGGTTGTTCCTCTTTGTGAGCAGATGTATAGTTATAGTGGTTTGTAATGTATGTTTGTGACATGCATAAGTTACAGCATGCATATGTATGTACATGTAAATATCTTGTGTGCTTACATTTCTTGCTGTTGATGATGTTTCTTACTTTGATTTAAGGTATTTACAGCTGCAAATGATTTAATGATTCTGCAATAAGGTGTAATGCTATACTTTCATAGCATGGTAAATGTCTAAGATTATTGTCTGATTTCGTTTGTTGTAACATAATTAATTTCTAATAAATAAACATTATTGTAACATAATATTTTTGTATCCCTTTGATCAGTGGTGCTTTCACACTGGATGAGGCACCAGTTTCCAGGTCATATTGTCATAGTCTTAGCAATTGAATACATAGTAAGAGAGAATATTGTGATTCCATAGTTTTTTATTATTATGTAATAGATCATGATCGAAGGCTATAATTCTTTTCGATGATTAATATTGATCATCTGATTAACTATGGCCACGATACGTATTTTTTTTACTTTCCTTCATTTACTTTAATATCCTTGGATTTACAGTTAGTATTAAAAAATTAATGTTGGAATTCTATATTTAAATTTACTTTTGTGGATTATGAATGACGACGGCACTGTGCTTGTTTGTGTACGTATTCAGTATGTCCATAATAATGACTATTAGGTAAAATTAATTTTTTTAAATCATGCATTATGATAATGTGAATTTTTCATCTAGAAATATTGAAAGAAACTAATGGGAATAAGCATTTATGTGTTGTCAAACACTTGGCATTGCTAATGTATTTTCATCCTGGCTTTACGCTGATGTATTTTTAAATGACAGTTTGATTACTTTTAACATTATTATTATAGTGACAAGTTTTTTAAGTACATGTAGTTAATAAAAGTCATAGTTCTTGATTGATGCCTCTCTGGACCTCGGCCTACGGCCCCTTCCTCCGCCCCTACCAGCTCTTCTTGGTAGATTGGCATACTATAATGGAATTAAGTACATCATAGTAAAGACTTACTATTTGTCTGCTCACAGCCCTCAGCTGGGCAATTATGTGCTGCCTTTGCTGTTGCAGCAAAGGCAGTCCTGGGGCAGAAGCGGCTCCTCCAGGAGGGAGCACAGGGCCACTACAGGAAGGAGCACCGGCGGGCCTCCAGCTTTTGGGAGTGCTGGAGGTGGTGGTGGTGGGTCTAATGGAGGTGGAGGCCCTCCATCTCCAGCTACTGGAGGTGGCAGACCTCCAGCTGCTGGTAGAGCTGGTGGTGGTAGCGGGCCTCCGGGAGGTGGTGGTGGAAAAGGCCCTCCATCTCCAACTTCTGGAGGTGGTGGACATCCAGCTACTGGTAAAGCTGGTGCTGGTGGGGCGGGCCTCCGGGTGATGGTGGTGGTGGAGGCCCTCCTGCTTCTGGTGGTCCATGATACTCATCATAGTCCATATACTACCAAACATTATAAAAATATAATGATAGCTAATGTAAGTTTGTATATGAACTGACTTGCTGCTTTTTGAGAAAAAAATGTAGCAAAACTACGGAAATAGTTAAGAGCTGCAAGTGAAAGTGCAAAAATGGCAACTGAAGCTGAATGTAAACTTAAATAGTTTTAGAACAGGAAATAGATCTTAGTAATATGCAATAATAATTATGACCAATTATAGGCTATGAATATAATTAATGATTTAAAAATAAAAAAAATAATTGTATGACAACTGTTTTTATAATGCGGTAGGTCTTCTTATAGTTTTTATTTCAAAATTCTTTTCTTCCAGTAATGAACTGATACCTAAGGCCAAAATTACAATTATTAATAACAAGCGTAACAGTGTAAAAAATATTCCTGTTAATTGATTTCACAACCTTGCAAGAATAACTGGATTTTATTAAGACTTATAGAGGTTCTTTCTACCTTCTAATGCTTCTAGAGAAGTCTTTAGACAGTATCTCTAGGTTGTCTTACTGTTAGAAAGCTCTTCACCTTGTCCCATGTTTAAGCTGCCATTTTGTTTGCCGTGGCCACACCCACTACGTAAAGGAGCGTGGGCAGGTGGTTGCTAAGGCTTATGAATTTTGTTATTTCTCCAATACAACATGTATAGAAGAAATGTAAGTGTGGACATACCAATATATATATATATATATATACAAACATCGCACGTGGGTGAAACCAATTATAGAAATGACCTGGGGGCTACGCCCCCAGGTCGTTAAAAAGGATTCTTACTTGAATAATTATGAGCTAGGCTATGAATGTAATTAATGATTCATTAATTCAAACAAATAAAATTGTCATAAATTATTATAAATTTTTATCAACAATATTAACAACAATAATAATTATTAATTATTAAATATTAAATTTAGAAATTATTAATTATTTTTAATTATTAATAAAAATAATTATTAATTAATTAAATTTAATAAAAAGTATGGAAACAAGTAAATAAAAAATTTTTTTAAAAAGAAAAAGTAGGGTTGTCAAAAAATAAAGAAACAAGGGGCTTGAGTTCAACCATAATTATAATAAATACTTCAATTAATAATGATAAACGTTAATTAATAAAAAATAATAATTCATAAAAATAGTACAAAGATTTAATACCCTACTTCGCAGAATTTTATGAAGGAGTATCGTTTCCTTTAAAATGACAAAATTTAATGAAATAATGAAAAATTCTTAGTTTCAGCCTCCACAACTGTGGTGAGTCCAATTACAATTCTTATGCATTAATATTTTAATTCTTAGATATTGTACTCAATCATAAACGTTAAAGAATGCAATAGCCAAGTAATTGTCTAGAATTTAGATGTTTTAATTGTGATGACAATAATTTATTCAATCAATACTAGCTTAAAAGTTAAATTTATATTTAACAAGGTAATTAATTTACATCATAGAAATGTAGTAGAGCTATCAA
This sequence comes from Amphimedon queenslandica, assembly GCF_000090795.2. NCBI lineage: Eukaryota > Metazoa > Porifera > Demospongiae > Haplosclerida > Niphatidae > Amphimedon > Amphimedon queenslandica. The sequence goes on along the minus strand of NW_003546712.1, from coordinate 26,247 downwards.
TAGGTACAAACGCATAAATATTATTAAAGTTCTATTTCTGCCTATTATTATTATCTGCAATATAGAGTTTGAAATCTTTGTACTATTTTTATGAATTTTTTTTTATTAATTAATGTTTATCATTATTAATTGAACAATTAATGATTATGGTTGAACTCAACCCCCTTTTTTCTTTTCTTTTTGACAACCCTACTTTTTCTTATTTAATAGAAATTTTTTATCCAATTGTATATACAAACATCGCATGTGGGTGAAATCAATTTTAGCAATGACCAGGGGGCTACACCACCAGGTCACTGAAACAATTGTTTAATGTTTATGATAATAGAAAAGAAATGCAAGTTTCTATATCAAAAACAGGTCCTATGCCAGAGCTTACTACACAAAGCACCGTAACAGGTCAGAAACAAAGCAAGAATTGCATGTAAGGTACTGTAGGGTGCTTTTTTGAGGGCTGTAAATTTTTGCAATTTTCTTTAAAATTCAGGAATTTATTATTGTCTTGAAATGGTACAAGATGGCAGACAGTGTATTTTTGCAAAAATTATCCAGAAAATGATAATCCATTAAAACTATAGCCCTCAAAAGAAAGGCACACTACGGTAAGTAAGCATATAACTTGGGTATTTAAAACAATTCCATGCATTGCTTATGCAAAAATGAAAAAATTGGTACAGCAAAAAAGTATCGCAAAATTTAGAAATCAACTTGCAACCGTTTAGCGGAAAATGTTCACAGAGTTTGTTTTTTCTAAATCCTTGAAATTAAAATCGGCAAAAATTGATTTTATACCATAGGCCGGGTTTCGATTGCGAGGTTTTTTTGATAGCAAATTGTGACACTGGAATACATCTCGCAATAAAAAGAATTGTAATCAATAATATTTGATAAACAACACCTATAATAATTAATAAGCACCATGCCTATCAATCATTTCTCTAAACATGTTTCA
>NW_003546712.1:18599-24746 GCF_000090795.2 Amphimedon queenslandica | reverse complement strand
ATCATGAACTTCAAAAATTTAAAGAAATTCCTGCATTACTTTTCATAGCATATAAACTTTTCCTAATTACTAAGCAAATACTTATGCCGTTCTTCATTGTGAATTTTGTTGCAATTGAAGCTAATATTCTCATTTGCCTTGTATACAGTGGCATTTTTAGGACATGGATTTTAACATATAAACAACCAACAAATTTACCATTTTATGGGTCACATGGCATAACACAACTTTTTCCATTACCAGATGGGGTTCCGTTATCTTTAATGATTCTGTTCATTTTGTACTGATTTTAAAAATACCACTGCAGCAATGTCAAAGCATTAAAGTTCAGCAATGAATATAGTTATTGCATTATTGAATATACTTACAATATCTATGAATATCATTAATTTTCTGACGAATTACGTGGAGTCTCACATCATTTGAAATGAGAAAGAAAGTCACATGACTTCTGTAAGCACATTCATGCCATTGGTGGCAAAAAGTTTAGGAGTGGCATGTGATTGAAATAATAATGACCGTCAAATCCATTTAGTTCTTTGTAAGGTCCTCCTACTTTAGTTGTATGCGCTATGTCCGCTATCTCGGCTTCTTGTCCTTCATCTAAAGTCAGAGCTAAACCAACATTTGACTTGAGCAGCCATAGTTTTTACACTGACATGGTAGCATCTATTATATTGACTTTGACCTTATATGGAATTGCAACAAGAGATGTGTTTCTTCAAGATGGATGGAGATCACTTCATTCTTCAGAAAAAGGTGTTTCCAAAAGCATTAGTTTTGTAAAATGTACATTTGATTACTTCAAAACAAAGGAAATGATCTGAGTTAAATTCTGTGCAAGGTTTAACAACCTTTGCATAGGGGACAAGGTCATTGGGGAGACGTCTCAGTTTGGAAAATTGTGATTCAGTATTTTGTAACAACTCTATTTTATTTTACTTTTCATTTTGCAGCAATATCTTCTAAATTTAACTTTTTCCTTTTGCTAGATGAATCATTAAATTTATAAAACTATTATTGTGTCTTATATAAGTGTTATTAAAAATTAGAAGTATAACGAATTTATTATGAAATAATACAGTAAAGAAGATTTAGTCAACTTTGTAGAGCTAGTCAACTTTGTAGATGTAGTACTCTCAACCAAGTTTTTACAAACCTATTAAGGTACACACATAATAACATTGAATTTAAAAAATGTAAATCTACATGTAGCTAGACACACTGAAAAAGGTAAGGTGATGCTGTAAAAATGCTAGCAAAGCACAAATTAAATTTTGCAATGATGCATGTGACATTTTATCAATAAAATAATCATAAATAAGTAAGTACAATATTGACTGTGTGATACTGCAGAATTATCACTACTGTACCTGTCATGAACTTACTACAAATTGAGTAAAAATCATGACTTGCTTAAAGTGTAAACTAAAATCTCAAACGCGGCAAATACTATATGCATTAATTAAAGCACCATTGAGACTAGGTTATGGAAATTATTGCAAGAGGGGCAGTTGAGAGCAAAATGTAGCATGAGGCGAAGCTAAGTGATACATTTACGTCGAGACTGCTCTGAGTACAATAACTTCCATCACCTACAAATCAAAAGTGCTTTGATTGGTTTGTAGTGGCGTGTTGGCCGATCAAATTTCATTTCAAAAGTCGCATAAGTGGCCAGGTGAAAGGCGATAATGGCAGAAGAATTTATCGATCCTCCACAGAAAAAGGCCAAACTTTCATTGAAATTTAAGAAACCACACTGTGAAGTGCAGAACACAAGGTTGTTGTCTCCAAAAAGCCAAGAGGTCCTAGCAGAAGCTGCCAAAGGAGCTGTTCCCGCGAACACAAAGAAGTGCACTTCCTGGGCCGTCAAGGTTACGGGATACAGTTTATGAATAATTTATTAGCTGTAGTCAATTGTTTTTTCATTTGTTATCTTTTTAAAAATGACACTTCTTTCATTACTACTATCATTTTAAATGATTTATTTCTTATATAAGGTAATCTGTTCATCTAATACAGAATGACTGTACTTGATATAGGCTGGGTTAATTATAAACACTTATAAATCAAAAATCTCCAGTTCTGAACAACAAAAGTCTCTAAAACAAATGGTAGCTCTTCTTGAGGCAAAAATGAAGGTCGTCACCATGAGATTTTTTTTTCTTTCTTTCTTCGTAACCTCAAAATCAGTCAAGAATGCTGAAAAACGCACTAAAATGGCCGCCAAATAGATCAATGGTGTGACTATCTCTGTTTCTACTAAGTCCAGCCAAAAGAATGCCACGACACGACCTAGATATCAAACTTAGCAAAATATTTACTAGAAAAACCATGTGAAATATGGCCCAGTTGAGCTTATTTTTGATTTATAAAAGTCCATTCCTTTTGACGCAGGGCAGTGCATAGCCATAAATAGATAAGCCAATGATAACTCGTGAGTCCCCACCCACTTTTTAAAATTACATTTTTAATTTTAAGGATTGAAAAATTTACGGTTAGAAAGGTATCCCGTAACCTTAAGGTCTTTTACTCATGGATGAAATGTCGAAATGCTTGAGTGCCACAGGATTAAATCCCTGCTGATACTAAAGTCGCCTGATCCACACGTACCTTGACAGTTTTTATAATGTTTTGTGTTGCAGGTCAGGAAAGAAGATGAAACCATGTATCGTCCTTTAAGTATAAGGAGTAGTTTGGGTCGTTTACATCTAATCTTATGAGAAAATATGGCTATATTTTCTATTTTCGATAAAGATGTCCCTATATTTCATGAGTTTGCTCTGAAACTTGATACAGTTACCAGCCAGCTACACAGTGAGGCAATTGGTGCTAAGCATAATAAGGCCGTCGTGATTCCATTTGAGCACGAGGTCATATTTTGGGACAAAGGTATCATCTGTTACGGATCATCCAAGTGTCTTATGCGAGCTGTCTAATGGTACAGGCACGCATTTCGTGTTGAGAGGGGTTGAACAGCACCGTAACCTTAAGATTAGGCAAATACAGCATTTTTCATCTAATCAATTTCTGTATTCAAGTGATACCTACAAAAAATACATGGAATATATTTCAAAGAATAACATACACAGTTTTAAGGATATTAACACCTTTAACTTCTACAATAACTCCTAATTTATTAAATGACTGTTAATGCAGAGGTCTATAAAACGGTATCAACTATCAACATCACAGATATTATGATTATTGTTATTATTATTATTACATGTATAATGAATGTAGCTGTGGCTGTGGTTTGTCTCTATCAAAACTTGTGGTTTACAGGACAGCCCATACATATTATACAGTGCAGTACTATATATTCCACACAGTGCTACATTTTCCTACCATACTCGTTATTAAAAGTTATGGCACTGGTGGCAACTTTGATTTGCCCAGGCACGATACTACATAGAATTATGACTCGTGACTAATGCAACTGATTTTACAATCATAACTGGTATGACAAAATCACCTTGAAGTTATTGTAGGTCCACTGAAAAAAAACATTGTTGTATAGTTCCGATTTTTGCAATGCTTTAAGCTATAGCCATTAATGGATACATGTATGTTTCCTATGATGCTATCTTGTTAAGTACTCCTCCCATAAAAATGTTCTGCACACACACACTTATCACCCATAATAAATTGTCGTTCATTCTAGGATAATTGATAGTGAAGAAATAATGAACCACTACTTCTGGTTTTTTGTAGCTCTGTTATTTCCATAATATCTAGAATTTAGTATACTAAAATAGAAAGTTGTATTGGCTATAATAACAATAGTAATGCACAATACTTGTACATTATATGTCCATATTGTCTATTTTGTGTAAGTGCCCTACTCTTTTTTATATCTGTTTACTCCTTTATTTTATGTGTGATGTTGGTGCTTGAGTTGATTTAGTTGAAAAAAAATTTCAGTAATGTTGTTACGTTTAGTTGCATATATATGGAAGTTTAAATGTTAAAGATTGACGATGGCCATTATATGTCAATTAGTACATGCATGTTGACATAATGTCACTCATAAAAATGTAGATACTTTTGTATTGGCCACTTTTATCATCTTCTGGTTCTTTTAGGTGCTTCTATGAACGATGGAGCAAGTGAATATTGTAGAATAACTTCATGGGAAAGCATAATTGTAATAATGAAATCAATTTTTGAATTATTCAAGGTTAAAGTAACCATTGTACATGACTCTCTTTGTATGTTAGACTGGATCACAGTTATTGAAAAGTAATTCATGCAGCTGATTATCATTCTGAAGTTATAATGGGATCATTTGCGGTGGAACAGAACAATGCTCTTTATTTCTTTATAGTGTTATTATTTTTGACAAATTTGGCAATTAAACAATCTATGAAACACGCTATGCAAGCAAAAAAATAATTACAAGACTGGCATGCAAAATAAGACTAGCACATTAAAGTGTGATGCTAATTGCAAACGCTTTTGAATTACTAACGTTAAAATTGTCTCTGTATAAAAAATTTTTCATATGTTATTGATAATGGTAGCAACAGCAGAAAATTTCGAGAAACAAGATTCACTTTGTTTTCCTTAGAACATATGCCATTATTATGTTTTGTCATTGCTAGATACTTTTGTATCATAAAACAGGCAGGACAAATAATTGCGAGCTGGGGTTAAGTTATGGCGTCATATCAGTCAAACGATTAATTAAATGGCAACCAGTATGCATATTTAGACTATTATTTATTTAGCAGCTTCATCCAGTGAATGTAGGTTGTAATTGACTCTAAAGCCTGCATTTGTGGCATAATGAAGGCAAGCCATGTCCAGAAATTATCATGGCACGGGTGGACATTTAGAAACAATGACATTCATTGTGCTTATACTAACATTTACCTTGGTAACAAAATAGTGGTTAGGTGCTAAGAGAAACATTACTGACAGCAGATTGCTTTTGTGAAGGATTACTGACAGTAAGGAAAATGAAATCAGTACTATTATAATAATTATTACTACAAAAATTTATGAGCTACTTATTTGCTAGAAAATGGCAGAAAGGGCATTTGATGGGAGGAACCATTGATAATAAGCTCAGAACAGCTAACTAAGACTTCATGACACAGAAAAAATTATCTTCTTCAAAATACTTGTTTGCTAGGGTTTCACATCACTTTGGTACTTCATTTCGTTACAAGATGCAACTGCAGTCAATCCAATGGCAAAGGCTTCTAATATTTAGCTATAAAAGGTCACTCCTTATAATCATAGTCAATTTACTTTTTATACTAAAACATAGCTCAAAACTTCTCTTTGTTAGTGCTAAGCGAAGCTAAGGCCAGTTATAAAAGAAATAAAATTATGCTGCGTTAAAATTGGAATAAAAGAATGCGGTACATAAGTGAATGTAAAATGGTGGCTCTAATAGTCCTTGTCTTTGAGCTAGAAATGTTCCAGTGGAACATGGTATTGCCACAAATACTTTATACTAAAGCAATGATAATATGTTGTAGCCTAGCATGCTAACTGAAGTAAATTTGGCTGTTGCTTCAGGCATTCCGTAGAAGAGGGAAAACCTATTCATCCATTCATAATGCATAAATTTAGCTTCTGAAAATTTACTGAGTTTTGCAGAAAAGTTCAACATCGTGATCTTCACTTTCTGGACATTCACTCAATCAAGTGTGAATGCTGTAAATGGCTTCACGACACACTGTTGTTTTAAAGTCAACAAAACTCTATGGGGATTGCTGCCCATTTTGAAAAACTTAAAGAACTTTTGCCAAGTGATGGAACATACATCAATAGACAACATGATAAAGCAATCATATTGCTAAAAGTGAAAGTATTTGCATCATGTTAAAGAATTATTTTCTCATTTTTATCTATTAACAAACGTTTTGTCAAGCTTATTGCATGTCTCTCTTGAGAAAGAAATTGGAGAAATTATACATTGTACAAAAAGTATGAAGAAAACAATTTCTTTTGCGAAATCTAAAATGTGTGTTCAACCAAATGTACCTTAACTTTCTCATAACAAAACGGATAAGTTAAAAGTGAGCACTAAATAAGGAAAATAAGAGGCGTCAAAATAAAGATTATGATCGTAATTATGGTCAAATATAGTTTAAAATACATTCTAATTACTCATTACCTGCACCGATTAGTGAA
>NW_003546712.1:16217-18460 GCF_000090795.2 Amphimedon queenslandica | reverse complement strand
ATTAGTGAAGCAAAGGAATATTATTTTATTAAAGTTATTCAAGCATTATATTGCCGCCTCTAAATAGTTGATTTATTGCCATCAAGTATGAAAGGTGTAGATTGGAAAACATACCATATGACACTAAATGTAATGCTGCATCAGGTATGTTACAATCAGTTTTGAAGAACATCCCACAAAGACGACATTTTGAACTGCATGCATGATAAAACATTGCATACATTAAAAAGCATATGCATGCATCATTAAACTGCATGCATCATTAAACTGCATGCATCAAATAGCATTTGGAAATTGCAGTTGAATAGCTTTAGCGACTTTAGTCAGCAATGTCACAAATAATAGTGAACATAGTTTTTATGAATCAGCATATTTATAACTTGATGATTCCGATAACCAATTAGATAGTTCAATGGCAATCCATGTTGATACAAATGGCCCCTATTACGTAGCTAAGATTGCTGATGTCTCATGTATATTGATAAAGTTGAAGAATGTAATGAAGACAGTCATAACAATTTTTGAAATAATTAAATGTGTAGTAATAAGAGAAAGCCTACCATCAAATGGCACTGTACGGCCAGGTGAAAGCCTTTATTAGAAAATGTTATTAGTTCTATTATTTAAGTAAGACGATGGTTTGACGAAGATTGAGGAAGCATTTATATAGATGCATGTGATAATTGTCTTAATAAGCATTATATAACAAGATCCTTGCATGTCAAACAAATAGATCAATTGCATAAACATCATTTCTTTTATTTTGCAAATGTAATGGTAATTGTTAAAAAAGATACAAAAATGTTGACAAATATATTAAACATTCTCAAATTGATTGCAAAAGGATAGGCTTTCTTAACTTGTGTAGTAGTAGAAATGATACTGAATGTAAAAGTTTGCTGCGTATTTTATGCAATGCATCTGTTCATCATTCTTTGTCAAGACCCATCTTAAAACACTTATGTTTCTAGATATGCTTATTTAACAGTAAATATTATTGATTCTTTCCTTGCTGACGGTGAGCTTCAGCATAATCAATAAATTTAAAAGTAATCAAGCCCAAAAGACTAAATTTGATAACATGTACTATGCTGTGAAGAAAACCCAGTTAGAATAAAAAAACTTAGATACTGTACATTATTTTCAGTATGAATTGAAGAAAGCATTGTCTCATTAGGCTGTTACAGTTTATTGCATCTGTGTTTGAACATCCGTAAAGCGCATAGCTAATGCGTGGGAGGCAGTTTAAAGGTGTGGTTTGTGTTCGCACGTGATAGTGATCTGTATCTGTAAGTCTTGTGATTAGTGAGTAGTGATGGAGTGGTGGACAGCATTTAAAAAATAGAGAGGCAAGCACAACAACAGGGTAGTCTCATATTCAGGTAGGGCCAAAACAGATGACCAATTCAGATGTCTCAGTTTCTGTGTGTGATTCTGGTGCCTTTGCTACTACAGAACAGAGAGAAGTGAGACCATTACCTTAGTAATATTTATGTAGTCTAACCTAACTGGTACTGCCTGTGACATGTTTTTGTCAGAAACTGCAATCTGATTTTCTTTGTACTACTTACTTTCATATTATTATTATTATCATTATTATTATTATTATCTGGTCGCAGGTCATAATAGAGTCTGTTTCCAACCAGAGCTTTTCTGATGCAAGTGAAGGTGCAACAGTCACTTATGAGCCAGCTTTATTTGAGTATGGAGTGAAAATTATTAACCCTAACCGAATGAAAGAATTCCGTAATGTCCGAGTTGGATGAGGGAAGAGGTTTTCAACATTACTAGAAGGTCATTTCTGTCAGTTAATGTTCCTGAATTAAATGGAGAAAAGCCTGATTTTAATGTTGTTGACATCGGCTACATTGAGCCAGGACAAGAGATGAAGGGAAAGAAGCGATGGACATATGCAGATGAAGATGTGAATGTGATGTATGATAAGCACAAAGGAAAAGGGAACATTTTTCTGGGGATATTCATCTTGAAACAGGCTGACAGGAACCAAGCAACAGCATCTACACTGTCACACTCTGATGAAGGAGTTAAGGAATCTGGTGTACATAAATATTGCAAAGCTTTGAAGAAGGAACATGGTGATGGAAAGTATACATTACAACAGTTACAAATGTGGGCACATTTAATGCAAATGGGAAAGCATTCTTCAACTGACGAACCACCAGATAAACCTTTTTTGGCAGGGTCGTAAATGCCAACACATCTCATTAACCCAATCTCCGGTG
>NW_003546712.1:12096-16125 GCF_000090795.2 Amphimedon queenslandica | reverse complement strand
TAATTGCTTGGGATCTGTTAATACATTTAATATATTATCATGATGCTTGAGGTAATACTTAATGTAGCTGAACAGATCCTCAATGGGATTAATATCTGGACTGTAAGGTGGGAGAAATATGCACAAAATACCAGCTTCTGAAAGTATTTGTTGGACTGTGTCACATGATGTATACTACAATTGTCCATTATTAAAACTCATTTGGAACAAGATCCATCAAACTTGGACATTTGTGGTATCAGTACTCCTGTTAGAAAATTGCAGAACCTCTCACCATTATTTGTTTCTCCTCCTAGTTCCAATGCAATCAATCCATCTGAGCACATAACTGCAATGGCTGAAATTCTATTTCCTCTACTCACAATGATTTTTGAAACTGGTCTTTCTCCACTAAGAGCATAGCCCATTTTTTGAACAAAGTCCCTTTTGTCACAACCAGTTTCTTCTACCCATACAAGTTGAAGAACAGAAAAAAAGAAATTTCAGCCATAAAATCTCCTCGTAAGACATATGACTTTTGCAAAGCTACTATCCGAACTTTTTTTCTTGTTAATCCATGCCTGTGCAATAAACGACAAATTGTACTTAAGCTTACAGTTTTCCTACTAATTTTAAAAATTTCAGTACTGACTTCTTGAAGATACATAGTAAGTTGGGTCAAGAAAAGACTAATAGCAGCAAGCTCGTCACTGTGTGACAATATGCGAGTTGCACTTCGGTTCACTTTAGTTGGACCTTGAACTCCTCCTGTCTTTTCATAAAGCTTGCATGTGTTATGGACTGTTCCAACTGTTACACAAAGTTGATATGCAATAGATCTGATAGAGAGCTCCATTCCAAAATGCTGCCAAATTATCCTGTGCCTTAAATCAACTGCATATGCCTTCTCCCTACCTCACTCACACAACATTTTCACTTTAACAAATCACATGATCTCTTTACAGAGACACGCACGCACACATGGGATGTTCAAAAGGAAGTTAAATCGACTGTATTCCTTGTAGCTGTGACAGGCGTCTAAGAAAAAAGTCTCACTGAAACTAAAAATTTAGATGGCGATATTTGGAATATTCTATTACAATACATTACATGGAATGATCCTGCAGCATTAAATAAAGTTATGCATATTCGTAATCATGTAAACGTCTTATTAGGAAAAATAAATTTCCATCACATTGAGTGTTGAAGGAAGGGCTACTACACAAAGAATTGGAAAATTTGGATCCATTGAGTTGCCAGTTAATACAAAGACCCAAATTTTTTCAGACAATTGTTAGGCACACCTTAAAAGTGGCTACTTATAATTCATTAAAGGCTCTTAAAGGTGCAATATTTTACTTACCCTTTTCATTAGAAAAAAACAATGAAAACTAAATGAGGTTTCTATAGCTTCTAATCACTTGCCTAATCCAGAACTTCATATTCTTCTAATGGATGGCCTACTAAATCAAATAATGTCTGGCCATCCGAGATGCTAGTGGTCAAATTAAATAATTTTTTACTTGCCACACCCATGCACTTGTGCAATGTTAACTATACGGACAATAAATAGCAATGTTATTATTATGTTGTGAGGTAAACAAGCTATTTATGGAATTTTGAATATTGCCATTACAGTCATATTCTTTACTTTTGAGTACTCTGGTAATTCCAAGCTATATGCTGAAATATGTCAAGCATGGTATCACAGCGACTAGCAATATATTTCGAAGTGGAAAAGAGGCAGTCATAAATGCAAACCAAAATAGTTTGAACTGGAGAAGAGACAGTATTCCTAGTCATCATACACGTTACATTTGAATAACTGCAACATTGACAAGCCATGGCAAGAACTACTGAAGTGTAGGACATGCAAATACAATTTAGTAACATTTTTGGCAACTTTTTATTAAAGAAAGCCAATTCTGGCTAAACAAGATGATAAATGGGCATGGCTAAGTTCATCAAATAGCAAAGGTCTGCCTCAACCAGAGCCAGGTTATGATACAAATTCAGAAGAGGCTGATTTGAGAGTTTGGAGGCATGCTGCATACTGTGATGGCCAAAGTGTACTCATTTACTCACCAGTTACAGACCCATCAGTTATCGGATTACAGCTATTAATAACCACAAGCAAAAATACATCATTTAGCAAATTTGCCTTTAACTCAATGGAAGGGCTACTTAAAGCTAAAACAGTTCCTAAATGCTTTTGAAAATGATATGGATCTGTCTTGTCCACCGTCTTCAAAATACCAAGCATCTTTACTCTCTATTTTTATCTACCGGTTCGGACTACACATCTCACTTCAGAAATATTGCTAAAGCAACTGTTTTCAATACTTTGTTTACGAGTTGCAGGTTTATATCTGCTCCAAGCATAGAAGGATCACTGTCTGATTTTACAAATGAAGCAAGAGAAAGTGGCTTTCTTTCATTTCTACCACTAGTTGGTACTTTATACTTCAAGAGGCATCTTGCTTCATATATTTCAGCATATAGCTTCGAATTACCAGAGTACTAAAAAGAAAAAAATATGACTGTTGTGGCAAGGCTGAAGTATTCATTTACAAAATTCGAAATATCAACTGCAAGAGAATAATTTCAGAAGAGGACAGAATGCCATCAATCACTGCATTACATCACCATTGGCTACGTACTACTTACATTTGTCAATTGTGGAGTAACGCTACTGCTCGAGATGATGTATATGCATCATTACCTGTACCGCAACAGAGTGGCTGGTTGTTAAAAGATGACATCTATTGCATAGATTGGGAGGACCGGAATAAACAAGAAAATTAATGATTAGCCAGTCTATGGGTCAAATGACACAAGGATGTAAATGTAAAAAGGGATGCAATACAATTAGTTGTGGCTGTAAAAGAAAATCATAGTGTGGTTCAGGTTGTTATTGTAGCAGTTAATCTAACATTCCAACTCAAATACCACTGGACACAACAGTTAATGATTCATCAGATAGTGCCAAATCTTAAGGGGTGATGACAATCTGAAAGCTGAAGTAATAAGTGACTTTAAACATGATAATATTGATGATCTATAAATTATAGAATAATATAAAATATGTTTTATTGTCTATTATTACACAAGTATAGTATATACTATATCCCAGTTGAGTTTGGGACAAGAAAAACTGGAATAACTTTTTATAGGAAAATAAGATAAGGATGAAACTTTCACAGGTTCTTAGTCGCCAAAGTCCATCAAAATCTGTGAAACCTTGGGTCTCTCAACCTTTGGGAACCCTAAGAACCGGGTTCTCCCTATAAACCCAATGGCATACCAAAGCTAACCGCAATGACGTTTCATGATGTCATAGTTTACATAAGCACATGTAGTCAAGCGCCCAAACTGATAATTCTTTTAAAAGTTAATAGAGCAAGATTTTCTGATAATGATGGCCTTTATAAAAAATAGTTGACTCCAGCAGCTATTGTACTGCTTATTAGCAGCAGCAAGACTGTTATAAGAGTGAAACAACACAGCCGCCATTCCTTTATAAAATCATTATTTTGCGTCACTTTGTGACGTAGCTACATTTTGCAAATTCCATGCAGCTGATTCCACTTCCGTCCAAAACTGAACTGGGATATAGTATACCATGCACGGTCTGTTGTCAATCATTACACTGTCTGTTTGCTTTGTGTAATACCTAAAATTATAGCTGAAGAAAAATCAGCAGTTACACGATCATTCATTTATGAATAGCACAAACCTGGCTTCTTCACGAAAAAGATTAAACTACCATTATGCAATGCAATAGTGTGAGTCCAAATAGGCTTGGGAAAAAAGTATCTCATTGTTTGCTCAAAGCATGTAGTTGAAGTCACTAAAAGTAGCATATCACCGTGTTATACGCTAGTACTAGTTACTTTACCTAACATCTTATTAAAAACCTTGAAAAACTATCATAAAAAGCCTAGAAAACTACTAGCATGACATCTTAGAGGCTTTGCTGACAGTTTCTTCAGTATCTCCTTTTTAGATGGGGCACGCACACTTTCTGTGTAAATAAAATACTTCTGCTTT
>NW_003546712.1:7652-12086 GCF_000090795.2 Amphimedon queenslandica | reverse complement strand
TACTTCTGCTTTAGCACGGTAGTGTCTTGGCTGTGGCATAGTTTAGTTGATGTAAATGAAATAAAAGCAGCATTAAGGAAATTAAAAGAAATATATTGACTTTATAAAAACGCACACAATGATTCAATTGACAAATCGTCTAAAAAGGTTATACAAGTAGTTAGCTATAATGCTTGACAAAGTGATCAAGATTTAGAAGGCCTTTAGCTTTCCTACTAGATCGATGTGCGTATTGCAGTGCAATGTGATCTGTTGGAGAGAAGCCTGTAGATGTATCTATTGAATCTAAAGATGTATTTGATGATGGTGATGAATTTGTACTACCAGTGATAATTCATACTGCAATGACGAAATGACAGTGTGTGTTAACAAACAGCAAAAAGTAAGTAAATTTGTTTTTAAAAATTGTTTGTTATTAAAAATTTCCATTTGAGCTGTAATTTTGAAAGGAAGTACATTGTATATCAAGTTAAAATGAAATGCCTCTAATTTTAAAGTACAATAACTACTCAACGCGTGTCAGTGTAGATTTTGTCAGGTTCTGCAAAGTAGGGCTAAAATTTCCTAATAATTTTTATGTCTAATCATTTTTTTATTAATTATTGTGTATTATTATTAATTGAACTAATAATCATTATGATTCAACTAACCCCATTTTTTTTAATTTTTGACAACACTACTTTTTCTGATTTATAGACATTCTTTTTGATTTTTTTGTTATTCATTTGCGGTATTTGATAATGAGGTATTTGATATAATTGGTTTGGTCTTCTCTTGTTATTGACAGAACCTTTATTGCGTATGGCAGATGATAACCAGCTTACAAATACAAGCAGTGAAAAATGTGATATTGAAGAGGAAGCTATTGTGGAAAAATTGATACAGAAACCTGTAGCGAAGAGCAATTTGTGGAAGTCTTTTGGGCTTAAGCAAGACTCACATGGGAACATGGCATGAAACGGTCATGTGTACTGTAAAATCTGTTGAAGGAAATTACAGGCAGAAAAACCTAACATGAAAGCTCATCTATAGTACAAGCACAAGACAGCACGTTCCCTGTTACAATAAATAAAAGAAGCCATTATGGTATCATGATCCCGCTTGCCTGTCTTATTGCCTGCCGCGGCAGAACCAACAATCTGCCACCAGCGAACTTTAAAACCATACAACTGTGGAAGTGAAGGCATGAAAAAATTAATACAGCTGTTGCTTTTTTATGTGTAAAAATGGTTTACCAATGTATTCCACTGAAAAAAACAGGGTTCTAGTTGCTGATAAACATAATGGACAGTTGATACAAGCTTTGTAGAAAATGGCAAGAACTGTTATTTCCAACTTGTATGCTACCTGAAAGCAAATAGCAGTCAAAAAATTTGCTTGTGCTATGTTTTTTGCTACCACGACTGATATGTGGTCTAGCATAGGTTTAACTCCTTACATTAGCTTCATATTGCACTTTATTAATGAGGATTGGAAAGTCAACTCATTGGCATTTGCAGCTCATTTTCTGCCTGAAGAACACACTGCAGATATCCTGGTGGATGCCCTACACGAAACAATAAGAGAGTAGAGCTTGACAGCAGACAAACTTGTGTGCCTCACAACAGATAGTGGTAGCAATATAGTTTCAGCTGCAAGAAAGCCAGGGTAGAGTCAGTTATCGTGTTTTGGCCATGACTTAGATCTGGTCATTACAAAAGCTATTTTAAGGATAAGAGATGCAACACAGCTTCAGCAGTTGCCAGAAGGATTGTCACTTCATTTTCATGTAGCTTGAAAAAGAAAAGAGAGCTACAAAGAGCTCAATTAAACTGAAATATACCACAGCATTTTCTCATCTCACTCAGTCACATTAACATTATTTGTAGATGTATAGTATACTAATCAATAAAATTAATTATTATTATAATATAAGACTGCAAAACCAGAAGGGGTTCAATGTAGAAAATCGTAAAAAGAATATTAGAGCAAGAGCAGGTTATTAAAATTGTCTTGAGTGCCTATAGAGAAGCCTGTACTGTCCTCCCAAAATTACAAGATAAATATGTTTTTTCTGCTATGAATGATGCTCTCTCAGCACATGCTGAGTTTACTGATGTTATGTCCTGTGAACAATACGTAACTGTTACTGCTGTTTTGGCAATTGTTAACCTCAACATATCTGTCCCAAAGGAAAACTCATGTGATAAGGAACTTATGAATGAACTTCGTTCGAATATTGCAACTTACATTTCCAGGAGAAATCAAGGAGATGATGTTCTTCACCTAATAGAAGTAGCCTGTTTCCTTGATCTTAGATCTAGGGATAATTTTATTAGCAGCATTTAAGATATAACAGAGATAATTTCTTTTAACGTTGTTACTCTTTCATTCCTCTCACTTCAACTTGTGGCAGTCACCATCCCAGTTGCCTTTAAGCTTTTGGAGACCCTCCACTGTCAGAGAAACAAAGAAAAGCAAACTAAAATCAAGTCAGCCTTAAAGTCCTTTACCTAACACTAGCTGTACACCAGAACAATAAGTCAGAAGAGAAATTGAGACGTATATGACTCTGGAAAAGCTTAATGACGAACAAGATCCTCTCGTTTGGAAACAAAATTTTTATAAATTAAAAAATGTAGGGTTGTTAAAGAAATAAAAGGAACAAGGGGGTTGAGTTCAATCATAATTAGATAAACATTGATTGAAAACTACTAAGGTATGCAAACGCGACTGCTTAGAAATCCACGCACTTGCAACAGGCCTCATTAGGGCCATTGGATACTCTTTACGCAATACTTTCTGCATCAATCTTTCAAGCCACTACAAAAAACAAATAAAAAAAATAGCAAGAATACATAATACCTGATAAGAGTATCCAACGGTCCTATTGAGGCCTGCTGCTAGTCTGTAGATTTCTAGGAAGGCATGTTCATATACATCAGTAGTTTTCAATCAGTGTTTATACAGATGTGTTGGTTATAACAACATTTGTCACTGATATATACAGAACTATCCTAACCGTGACTTCCTAAAAATGCACACACTTGCAGCAAGTGAGATGGGCCCATTAAACACTATGTTTAGGTATTTTGTACTCTGGATAATGTACTCTTGATAATAGCCTACCCACATTGTAACAACAGTTTTCAAACAATCATAATTTTCAAAATTTTAAATCTTTAATAACATTCATAACTTAAGGTACAACGGGCTGAACGCACAATTTAGATTTCGGGACAAAAATTGTTTTCTTTATACTTTTTCTACAATATATAATTTTTTCAATTTTTTTCTCAATAAGGAGATGCATTAAACTTTACTGAACTTTGTAAAATGGATAAAAACTGAGGAAAGAATTCTTGAACATGATGAGAGTACTTTAATTTTTTGTAATATTGTTTTTATAATATTATTTTCTATTGACGTATGTTGCATCATTTGGCAAAAGTTTTTCAAGTTTTGCAAAATGTGCTGCAATTTCTCAAAGTTTCGTGACTTTCAAACATCAGTGTATCACAAAAGCATTTACTGCATACAAACTTGATTGAGTGTTTGCAGTCATTATGCCATGATTGCAAGCTTTAGAGCTTCGTAGAGCCTGCATTCACCAGATCAAACAGCTAAATAAACAATAGTCAGGAAATACATACTGGTGGCCATTTTATTAATGGTTTGACTAATATGACGTCATAAATTAACCCCACCTTGTAATTAATTTTTCCCGCCAGTTTTATAATATACAGAATTATCCAGAAATGACACAAGATCAAAGATGGCGTATAAAGTATGAAAAGTTATGCAGGAATTTTTTTAATATTTAGAGTTCAATGATCTATAACTTCTAAACAGTGCATGGTACAAATCTAAAAATACCACAAGTTGTACAACTTTTTTTTTACTTTAAAATGGCAGCAATTAAAAAAATATTAAAATTTCATCCAAAAGTACCTTAAAAAGTAGTTAACTGCTAAAAATTTTTTCCCGTTCTGAAACTTTAAAGTTCCTTCTTTGCCTTTTTCTCATCTAAATAAACTTTCTCAATCAAGTCAGTTCTGTACATCAGCTATCATTATATTTATGTTTATAGTACACTAACTTCATAATGGCGGATGATGCTGGTCCACTTCCACCACCTATGGTGGCCCGGAGGTATAATCTGTCCTTGGGTACGGGAAAAGATGCCGTTATCGGGGCCATTCAAATAGTGATGGGCCCCGTTCAAAAAGTGACTGGGCCCGATCACAAACGACCAGGTAGAATAGAATTTAAAAAGGGCGGAGTGTAAAGGGCGGGCACAAGCAAAAACATGTCCGATATATTTGAGAGAGAGCTCAATGGTATGTAATAACCTACATTTTTTCACTTATCCAGTTTTTTTAGATCTTATAAAAGATTACTTTTTTTCTGGAAGGCAATATAAACTCATTTTGAAGCATCTTGATGAAGTTCACG
>NW_003546712.1:0-6058 GCF_000090795.2 Amphimedon queenslandica | reverse complement strand
TCATGATCTGCACGAGACTTGCAATATGTTTTTAAAGCAGTATATACCTCCAACACTAACTAAAATTAATGGAAAGGAATACTTGCCTAATATAATGTGACATACTACACCACAGCTATACACATCGCATAATGGAGAGATTTTGCCAGAGAGAAGTTCAGGGGGATTATACCCCTCGGTTCTTGCAATTAAAGGTGCAGTGAAAAGGGTGCGTCCGGATTCAGACTTTGGAATTGCTAGAGCAAATCAGAAGTCCCCAATGACAGCATTGAAATCTTTATCCAATAAAACATTTTACAGAAATTAAAAAGTAGATAAATATGCAACTAACGATTTAATGTCTTGATAAATAATGGGCTTATCTCATGCATGGAGCTCAGCAACTCCACGGAAAACATCTTTTAGAATTGAAATGCGGCAATCCCTGGTTAATTTCCACTGCTGCATATAACCGCATTAGTCTATAATACATGTACATGTAAAAACATGTACTGTTAAAATGTCACTACAAACTTGTACTATATGTCTGAGACATATCATACAAATCATTAGGTACTGCTGATGGCAGAAGGATTTTTGAATTGCTCTTTATACTATGTGCATTTCATTCCTCTTTAATTTCATTCAACTCCTTTTCCAGTATGTGAGCCATGCAAAAGGCTTTAGTGTATCGTTTCATGGTGAAGGGTTCATTATTTTCATATATCCAACTTATTAAGCATAACTTAACCTTGTGAATCCATAAGTAAAGTGACCCATTCTCCATGTACCTAGACACGAGTGCTTTAAGTTCAGAATAAAAACAGTACCCCATAATTTCTAAAATGTTTTGGTGACAAAATCTAAAATAAAAAAAAACCATTTATTATAACAACTTGGCACTTCATCAATGCCTTCAATTCAGTCTCTATTTGTTGTGATTCTGAACTTCCTCGAGCCATGGCTTCTGATCCCTCCTGCAATTTATCAAAAGGCAACATCAAAAGCAAAAAACATTTTCATACCTTTGAAAGAACCTTCACTGCTGCTTTTGTACCAATGGATCTCAAGTCTTTTGCCAAATATACCCTACCATAGCCACCCTTTTAATTTCTCTACTTTTGTTGAAGTGATCTGTGGCTCAGATTATTTCTTCTAAAAAGAAATGAAGAGAGTCAACTAAAATGTGTAGAAGTAATTTATAAATCTAATCAAATAAAATTTTACATGTTGGAGGTGGAATAGACAAAATTTTATAACGAGGACGTGATGAAAATTGCTTAGAATGAATAGATTCTGTGATGTCACCATCAGAATAATCTGTAAACAAAAGTACTATAACATTAAGCATAAATTACATGCAAGTTTTTCTACCAGTCAAAGGCTGAAAAGAAACATCAAAATGAGCCGTTTCTTTGACATGTCCATCAACAGACACAGCACTTGAAAAGTAAAGGGTCATTATTATATATTACGGGAGTTGATGGATACTCTTTCTCTGGATTGTTCAAACACTGCCAGTTATAGGTGCAATTAGGATGACTTGGACTTAGTGCAACAATAGGAGTAAACTTTAAGGAGGAAAGGATGGGCTTTGTGCAACTGGTGAAGCAAAATGGAGTAGCTCCTTTAAATATTTTTAAAAATGAGTAATATCATTAATAAACATTACCTTTAGACACAGGAGTAATCAAGCCAGTACTGCTATCACGCTTTAAACAGGTATTTTTCTAGAAGGATCTGTTAAAAAATGAAACAATGGAATAAATAATAAAGACTTACCATTGTCCTTCAGTAAAACTATGAAAATTAATCTATAAAATGCTTGCTCAGGAATAAATTCATTTATAGCATTTTTAGCTCCGTTTCCCACACTTCACGGGTAATAAGAATTATACAATCTTCGGAAGAGTAATACACTAAGAAAAGGTAATACAAAAACAAATTTTATTGATCAAACTTTGTAATCCATCATTGTTGGAGGCTTCATAAGCTACATAATTATATAAATAATTTACAATTTATAATGATATACCTTGATATTCTATATCATTAGTTGAGGACTTGCTATCAACCTTCCTTCCACTGACTAAAATTTGAGAATACATATAAAATAGCAATGTTGAAAATATTATACTACTGATACCATTCTGATCAGCTGCTGCCTTTCTCAAGGGCTCTGTGTTCGTATGAGTACTACTACTGACTAAATCACAATAGTATTGTCAACTGAGTATAAATAAGTTTTCTACCATACCCTTTGCCTTTTTTGATTAGGAAATAACTGGTTCTAGCTCTTCATCAACAATGCCTATGCCTAGAGTTAACTTGTCTGCAGAGGTATGTCTCTTTAGTAAAAAGGCCCCCAACGACCAATCAACTTCTTTATCACAAAGAGTAATACAACCATCTGAAATTATTCCACCTCTTCCATTGAATAACCTTAGCTCATTTTCTTCACAGTCATCAATTCCAATTGAGCTGCTTATCTTGCGAATAACTGAATGGTAAGAGTCATCCTTACTGAGCTGAACCTCATAAACAGCAGAAGACTTTGTGTAACCTCTCCACCCACATTCCATTCAGCAACAATTAATCTATAAATTAAATAATAATAAAATAACAGTAACTAAATGACTTGTTTGCACTTACCTCTAACTCATTTGTCCTCTTTCGTCTATCAGTTGAAAATGAATGCTTGTTCTTCTCCTGCAGAGCACGACCACGCCTTACTAAATCTATGACATATCACAGTAACTGCACTACAGCACTACCTCATTCATAACCTTTAGCAAGTCCTGATTCCTCAATAGCCATGGCTTTCTTGCATAGAGTTTCAGATATATTCATTAAAGTAGACACGAGTTCTTCTCTAGAACCATCTTCAACAGGCTCAGCCATTTTTCTCAAGTGCGCGCCACGTGGTAGATATATAGGCGTGGCGGCATTAAAGATCAACCTGATGTACATATGATATCGGAAAACGACAGACCCAACATCGGACAACAATGGACACGACATTGGGCCGCAATGGGCCCGACATCAGATTATACTTCAGGGCCACCATAGGTCCACTTTCACCATCACCACCATCAATTCCTCCGCCACCTCCAGTAGATAGAGGTACTCCATTAGATGCTGGCAGTCCACAAGTGCCTGAAGGCTCTCCACTGAGGTCCACCACTAGTGGCTGGACACATGCGCCGCTGACTGGACATCCTCCACTGCTAGCGGGAGGTCCGCCACCAGTGGCTGGAGGTCATCCCCCGCTGGCTGGTGGACCTCCACTGATGGCTGGTGGTTCTACAGCAGTGACTAGAGGCCCTTAACCAGTGGCTGGGGGTCCTTCACTGCTGGGTGAAAGGCTGCCACCACTTGCTGGGTCCTCCGCCACTTCGTCCAGCTGCTCCAACATCACATCCACCTGGAGCTGTAGGTGCTGGCTTTTTTCATGTTGCTGCTCTGCAACAGCAGAGGCAGGTAACCATATTGCTGTATTTAGTATAGTAATAGCATAAGAAAGTATGACGGGAAACTGTTTTCTGTGGATATACAAAATCTTAGATACCATAAATCACTTGCTATGTCACAAAGTACATCAATGTGATCAAATTTAAGAGATATATATGTAGCATAAATACCCAATACTGTACCAATAGCACCACTAATAAATCTTATTGTCGCATCAATATTACATTTTAGCATTACTCTACAGCCTACAGCTAATAACAATACAGTTCCTGAACCAGCTGCTTTATTTCTAAATTTCTCCTCGTTTTTTGTGAAATTTTGCTGTGCTGCAACTTTCATCAACAACATCTACACATGTTGATTCTATTTTCTCAGTTTATAGACTATCCAACATTAATTTCATTGATTTTTTGGCACACATGAACCTGCAAATTGGAGTTTTTCCTTCTCTTTTCAATTCCTTACATTTTTCCTGTATTAAAACTTAAAATACATGATTCATTAGTGTATCAATTGTTTCATCAGTGACACAGGCATGCCTAACAGATTCAAGCAATATAAACAATTTTTCTCCTTTTGTCGCTCATTTATTGTTAGTTCTTCATATTCTACTCTGTCTTTCTATATGTTAACTGCAGTTGGTGCTCCAAGTCTAGTTTTCACTAGTTTGTTGCTAATTTTATTAAACACTGGCCAACCAATAACTGGTGACATTTGTGACCCAATATGAGAAAACCAGGCTATCTGCGGGAATTATCAATTAGAGATATGGCTTCTTAAAGTTGTGACAGCGGTACCTTATGAAAACTAAGATTATACCAAAAATATATTGTATAAAGAATTTCCTGTCATTTGACACCAATTTTGCCCTAAAATAACTTGAAAGAGGTCATTTACAGACCTTTCTTCTTGTTGTGTACCATGTAAATAATGCAAGATATAATGATAAAAATGGCTGTAACTCAGTTTCATTCGTTTAGACTTCTTGTTGCATAAGTAAGCATAACTCAACACTAGATGTGTCAAATGACATGAAAAAAGGACCAAAAGATAGGAAAAACTTCGCTTAATTAAAAAAACCATAAATCTCAATTTTCAATTTTGGAGCATATAGCCTGGTTTTCTCATATCGGGTCACATTTGTTAAAAATCACCTACAAATAAAATATTGTTCCATTGCAACCATTCATCATTTCCAAATATATCTTCTAACCTAATGTATAAGTATGTACCATGGATTCAATAGATACCTCATCAACTAATATAAATATTAAACTTATAAGTGTCATTTTTCCTCTTCTGAGCTTCATTTCTTGAAGCCCAATATTCAGCTGTTTGTCCCTCTTGCTCTATTGGTAGCTTTAATCATTTATGTATTGTTATTCTGCCTACATTAAATGTGGCTATACCTGTTGGTGCTACTACAGAGCAAATAATTTCACCACATTTTGGTTGTCATATGTCATCCACTTGGCATTTTATTGCCTCATTTAGAAATGATTTACAAGATCCACCTGCACCACAAATAGATATTTGTAGCAGTTTACTATTTTGCAATCTAAGCAGTCTTGAAGACTCATTCTTTTTTACTTGTAAGATGACTCTTAATTTAATCAAAAATTCTTTATTGATCAACATCAAGCAATGCCTCTCTTTGCTCTAATTTAAATAAGGTACATTTACATGCATGTCAGCAATATCAGCTACTGCTTCTATTATTTCACAGAGTAATTGAGGCTCATCATGTTCCTTGTTATCAGAAAGTTCTGCAGTGCAACTGGCTTCATTTCTTGCATTGACTATTTTCTTCCAGTTATGTTTAGCTTCTAATAATTTTTGTACTTTTGTTGAAGTGATTTTCAATGCTGCACATAAATGCTTCTCTCTGATGCTAAAAAGCTCCTTCCTTTATAAGTGTGCTCTCATCTCTAAAAGCCACAACTCAAAGTACTAGCAAGTAATAGAAATCATCGCTTTCCACTTCTTTCATAGGATAAGCTTGGATGGACTGGCTTTGATTGAGGTATTTATTCTTTTTCGCTATTGTTTTCTATTATATCAAATTTGTAATCAGCAACAGTTTTGTGAAGAGATACATCTGACATGTTATTTGGTCTTAATCGCTAAAAGTCTTCAATTATGCGAGGATTAAAAATGTCTTTGGAAGATCGATCCATTACAGTTAAATATGAATAGTTCTTGATTTTTCTGCTACCCTTATAAAGTAAGTACAAATTAATGTAGTGTACAGTTACTAATTTGAACTTTCACTGAGAAGACAATCACTGCCTTCATATAGTCCTACTTTTGCTAGATATAATTTTTCTCTAATTTTCCATAGCCTGATGTACATGTTGTCACAGCTGCTCACTTCATCCCATAAGCACTGTGCATTACTCTTTTCTGCTTTAGTGACATATGCACTTACATACTCTATTA
Organism: Amphimedon queenslandica; assembly: GCF_000090795.2. Lineage (NCBI taxonomy): Eukaryota > Metazoa > Porifera > Demospongiae > Haplosclerida > Niphatidae > Amphimedon > Amphimedon queenslandica. Next base: position 169 of record NW_003546712.1, on the reverse strand, counting down.
AAGAAAGACTCCTTTCAGCTATGTATAGTAAGTCAATATTTGCGCAACAATTTCTAAAGTAAAGGATTGTAGTTGTTGACTGGGAACTTCTTTTTACTTTCGTTTCAGATAATATACTTTATTGCTTGATTTGAAGCTATATTAAACATCTTTGATGGAAATACTATCT
>NW_003546711.1:76207-77259 GCF_000090795.2 Amphimedon queenslandica | reverse complement strand
GGGCATGTTTATGAGGAAGGCAGAGTTACGTCAGCTTGCTGAGGAATGCGATATGAATGATGAGGATTTCAAAGAGTTTTGTGAACTATTCACATCATTTGGTAGCATCTTTGACCTTAGTCTTGTTGATGATACCAGGGATATTATTATTGTCAAACCTAATGAATTTTTATCTAATCTCAGTAAAGCATTTGACAACCCTCCAGATTCTAAGATGTACACTGAAAATGGCATTATCACCAAAACAACAGCTAGAGAAATGTTTGGGGCCAATCAGGGAGAGACATTCATGTCAGTTCTAGCATTAGTTGGCATGGTAGCAGTGGTGCCAGGTGGAAAGTATGCTGAAGATGAAACTCATGAAGTTTGTTATTACATGCCTTGTGCTCGAAAACGTAAGCAAAAGCGCCTTATAGACAAGGAGGCAGTCAGACTACTACGGAATAATAGACGTCCTATAAACTTTGTCAATTTTGAAGTTGCTTTTACTAATTGCATGTTGAAGCACAGTTTTGTACAACTTCAACCGTCAACTGATGAAAATTGTACCATTATAAAATGCACCGATAACAACAGCATAATAACAATGACCTATAGAGGTGACGAGACTGAAATTAAAGTTATTCCTTCTTCAAAAAAGCACACCCTGTGTGTTGTGCAGGCATTCAAAGAAATAGCAGAAATTATCGATAAAAAGAAGGGCCGTGGACGTTTCAGTTATGCTTTTGCTATTATGTGCTCAAAAAATGAAAAAGAGTATCACCGACTTCCACATGATGTCAAGTTGTGTGATGAATGTAAGTCAAACGCAGAGTATAGTGACTGGATAGAAGCATTGACTGAGGTAGTAAAACATTAAGCATTATGCAAATATTAATAAAATATTTTATAGGAACCAATACCTGAAAAGTTTAAATTTGTGACTGGTAAGTTTTTAATACCATTAATGAAAAATTGTTACTCTCATTGTAGATATTGAATTTGATGATGTCATTTTTGTTACCAAAGAATTAGTAGCATGTTGTGACCAAGAAATGCTGACTGATTTATTC
>NW_003546711.1:38988-76197 GCF_000090795.2 Amphimedon queenslandica | reverse complement strand
TTTGATGATGTCATTTTTGTTACAAAAGAATTAGTAGCATGTTGTGACCAAGAAATGCTGACTGATTTATTCAAGAAATGCTTTAATGCTGATTACAAGGAGTCACTACCACCTTGGTTGAATGTCCTCAATCAACTAACTAACTGGATAACACAAGATTTATCAAATGTGCCAAATAGTTCAGCAACAAAGGCTGAGCTTGCAGCAAAACTGAATAAATGGAGCAGCACAAAAGATGGCAAAATCAAGGCACTGGTGAAAAGGTTGTGTGACTACAATAGCTCCAATAATTATTAATGTGACCTAGATCTAGTCATTGCTGATATGTTCTTTAATTTTTGGTAGTAAATTTTTATTAATGGTAGTGTGTATCTTTTGATTAGATTAAATTTATCCAATGCAGGCTGTATGATCTAACATTTAATGATGGCACAAAGCCTTCATAGAAGGAGCTAGCTTCTCACACTTGATGACTTTTTGTTTTTTTTACTGGTTTGACATTTTAGTTTACTCCTTGCAAAGGATTGTAGAAATTCTGAGAGTAGTGTAGCTGATTTATTCTACATCATGATCATTTTTATCATATATAGCAAGTTAAAACTAATGTGTTATTAATATCACAACAAAAATGTTAGCTGTAAACTATTTTTATATATCCATGCTGTAAATATTAAAGCTGCAGTGCACTGAATAAAGCATTGTGGGTGTGGCTCAAGTTTCAATCGATGGGAAAAAGCCCGGCATTCTGCAAAATGGATCAGAGTTATCCTTATCTGCTGCTGTTTTTGTTGCTGTCACTTGAAAGCTGTTAGTATTTTCTGTTATACTAATAGAGCTAACTTATTATTATTTGCAGGTTTTTGTGTCCCTATATCAAGTTTCTATTCATTTGGAATTGGAGGATCTGAAAGTGCTTTTACTAATAATGATGATTCGTCCACATCCTTAAGTCTTTCAAATAGCTTTATATTTTATAACCAAAGTTATAGTACTGTCTTTGTAAGTAGAATAAATACAATTATTGTGAAACTAGATCTAGATTAGACAAAGTTGAGCATAGCCTCTAGTCTCATAAGCCATATAGATATTAAAATAGGAAATGGGTTGGCCTTTGTATTAAAAATGAGAATTACTTGAAATTGCACTATCTATGTAAAATTGGAAATCTGACTTACCTTTCCTATAAGGAAGTAACATCAATCAAGAATGACCCATTAAAACCTAGTTGCAAGGGTTCATGCAATCTCCTGTAGATTTATGCTTAAAAGCACTAAAACATGAAGAGAAATGGAAAGATTCTATCCAAAATTTATCATAAATCACACATCAAAAGTCACTTGAGCATTCACAACAACAGTCAACACTAGTAAAAATAGCTCAACACCTTACTGCACAATCTATTATCAGTATAATAGTAACAGTTGATTTTACATATCTCCCTCTAGTCTACTATGTAAATGAAATTTACTCTTACTCTATACATGTATTTATACCCACTATAGATAAACAACAATGGTCTTCTTTCATTTAATGAGGCAGTTTCAGCATTCACATCTCAGCCATTTCCTTTACCTCAAACACTCATTGCTCCATTCTGGGCTGATGTAGATACACGCAGTGGAGCTGGAACAGTCTATTACAGAGAAACTAGTACTAGTGCCATTGTAAACAAAGTGGCTCGGGATGTGCTACTAGCATTTCCAGGGCAGCCTTCATTTACAGCTACATCTGTTGTAATAGTGACATGGTACAGAGTTGGATATTATAGTAGACAAAGTGACAAAGTATAATGTCATAATGAATTCTGCATAATTTCTTTCACTTAACATATAGCTTAATACATTCCAATGTGTTCTGGCTACTGATGGGAGCCGTTCCTATGTCATATTCCTTTATCTTGATAATGGTATAAATTGGGTGACTGGTGATGCAAGTGGAGGCAATGATGGCTTTGGTGGAACAGAGGCTTATGTTGGTTTTAATTCTGGAGGACAAAACTCTACATATTTTGCTGTACAAGGCTCAAGGACACCAGCAGTTGTCAATATTGAAACTACCAGCAATGTAGATGTAGCAGGACTTTGGATCTTTCAAGTCAATGAAGCTAATATTGTTACTTCTACTGTAACTGGTAAGTAACCCATTACTATTAGCACCTTTGCAATTATCATTGCAACAACCTAGTTTTGTAGCTGTAATAACAAAATTAGTAGTCACCTTGGTTGTTGCAATGATAATTGTAAATGTGCTAATAGTAATGGCTACTATCATTTTGTGGCAATAATAGTAAAAATATACCGTATAGCGGGAAATTTTTGGAGGGAATTAAATTTGGCAAATTTGGTGCTTTGATAGCCATTTGCCAAAATAAAACCCGCCATTTTGAGCCATTATATGCATGCTCAATGGTACGTGGCCACTAATTTGCCAAATTAAAACCTGCCAATCACCAAAATTTAGCAATTTGCCAAACTTAACCCCTCCAAAATTTCCCACTGTACGGTAATGGAAGAATTCTGAAGAGAGCCTTACCAAAGCAATAGTATATGATAATTGTGGTTTTGAGTATTGTTGAGGAAGAGAATAAAGATTAATTTAATTTAATTTAATTTGATAAAAATTTTACAATATTGAAACCAAAGAGTATAGTACATGTGAAATCAGAAAATGCAATTGGAATACATCATTATTGAAGGGTTGCTTGCAAGCCCTGCTGATACCCTAGAATAAGTAATAATTCTGGATGAGTAATAACAGTAATAATAAAATTTTAAGAGACAATGATCATATGAATGATTGGTGGAATGAATAAGTAATAATAATAATTAGCTGAATAATGATTGGAAATTAAAATAGTATAATAATTACAAGAGATATATGGAATGAACAATAATAATTAGTTGAGTAATAATGATGATAAAGTAAAAAACAAATTACTGCATGGTTCATCCACTTTGCCATCCATGTTGAACTTGGGGGTACAGCCACAATAGAGCTTTTAAACAACTTGTCTCTTGACTGCATGAAACATAGCTGATGTTAAGCTCAGTAATCAGTAGTCAGTGGGTGAACTGCTGAATCTCACTCACATCAGCCTAGAGCAGGTGCGAGGAGACAACTCACCCTAGACCAGGTGACATGTGACATAAGAGTGCTTGTGAAGAGTCTGTGTTTAGACCATTATGCACTTCAATAGGTGGAAGTTAATTTAAGTTAGGTCTTAATTTATTGCATATATCTATACTTGTCTATACTATATTTTGATCATTTACAAATTCATCTATCTCAATAATCATAATGATAATAATATTAATTATATGTTTGGTTTTTTTGTTTTTTCTTCTTTTGTACAGGGCCAACCCTCCCTTTTTGTCCCCTTTTTGTCTGTTTTGTGTCTTTTTGTCACCATTAAATTTGTTTTATAATAATAATGATAACAATAATAATGTTATTATTACTATTATAAGAAGAAAATGAATGCTAAAAAATTATACTAAAAAGATAAGTGACATGCTGCAAAAAAACAAAAAATATTACTACAAGCAAAAAAACATACAAAAAATGAAATGGACACAAATAAGTCAGAGAATACCATCTACAAGAGTGGGAACAAACCACAGACGAGATGCCCACATTGAGGCACTTTAATTTTTTATCGTTATTTATTTAAAAAGGAACAATAAAGCAGGTTAGGTTGAGTTATTATTATTATTATTTTGGAAGTATGACACCAGCTGATAGACAGTGACTGCTGAGTAATAGTGTTAGGATTTAATGTGTTATTAATTAAGATTTTGTGTTAAATTATCATTGTTACTATGTTTAGTATCATTATACTTATGTAATGACTTCATTTGATTTTTGTATAAAAGGAGCTTGTGCTCTATACACTTTTTCTGTCGTTTTGTTTGTTTGTCTGTAGTTCTTTGCTGTAATATAATCTTGGATCTTAACCGATCATATATCCTGCGGCAAGTGCTTTTATACCAATAATAATAATTATTATAAGAGCAATAAAAGAGAGACAGGGGAGAGACAGAGACAAAGAGAGGGAGGGAAAAGCCCTAAACATCAATGAAAAAAATCAATAGCACAAACTAACTGAAGACATAAAAGGGGGGGAGGAACCAACTAAACAAGCTAAACTAGTCACTGAAGACCATTCACCTGGGGTCAAAAGGCATCAAAGTGGCTAAGCCGCATACTGGCATTAAACCGCCAAAGAGTTATCATTATTGTTGTTATTATTATTATTATGAAAGTAATAATAGTAACAATAATAAGGTTAATACTATCATTTTAAATTGTAATATTCATTTAATAAAAATTTATATGATGGTGGGTAATTGACAACAACCCTAGTAGCCACCAAAATAATTACATGTTTTATAGTTTTATCATTCATTCCATGCAATAATTATTTGTTTTAACATAATTCTTGTAGTTAACTGCAGTGAACTAATAGTTGATTCTGAAGAGCTCTCTGTTTTTTACAACAGCACAACTTACAACAGTACAGCCACATATAGTTGTGAAAGTGGCTTCAATCTAGTTGGAGCTACTAAAAGGACTTGCTTAAATAGTGGAAATTGGAGTGGAGATCCACCATCTTGTGAAATAGGTTAGATACATACACTCTAATTTTTTAATTTTACAATTATTTTTGTAGTCAACTGCAGTGAGCTAATAGTTGATTCTGAAGAGCTCTCTGTTTCTTACAACAGCACAACTTACAACAGTACAGCCACATATAGTTGTGAAAGTGGCTTCAATCTAGTTGGAGCTACTAAAAGGACTTGCTTAAATAGTGGAAATTGGAGTGGAGATCCACCATCTTGTGAAATAGGTTAGATACATACACTCTAATTTTTTAATTTTACAATTATTTTTGTAGTCAACTGCAGTGAGCTAATAGTTGATTCTGAAGAGCTCTCTGTTTCTTACAACAGCACAACTTACAACAGTACAGCCACATATAGTTGTGAAAGTGGCTTCAATCTAGTTGGAGCTACTAAAAGGACTTGCTTAAATAGTGGAAATTGGAGTGGAGATCCACCATCTTGTGAAATAGGTTAGATACGTACACTCTAATTTTTTAATTTTACAATTATTTTTGTAGTCAACTGCAGTGAGCTAATAGTTGATTCTGGAGAGCTCTCTGTTTTTTACAACAGCACAAGTTACAACAGTACAGCCACCTATAGTTGTGAAAGTGGCTTCAATCTAGCTGGAGTTGCTGAAAGGACCTGCTTAAACAGTGGAAATTGGAGTGGAGATCCACCATCTTGTGAAATAGGTTAGATACGTACACTCTAATTTTTTAATTTTACAATTATTTTTTTGTAGTCAACTGCAGTGAGCTAATAGTTGATTCTGAAGAGCTCTCTGTTTTTTACAACAGCACAAGTTACAACAGTACAGCCACCTATAGTTGTGAAAGTGGCTTCAATCTAGCTGGAGTTGCTGAAAGGACTTGCTTAAGCAGTGGAAATTGGAGTGGAGATCCACCATTTTGCAAAATAGGTTAACTATTTATAGGCTTCAAATAAAATAACTTTCAACATTAATTCTTGTAGTCAACTGCAGTGAGCTAATAGTTGATTCTGAAGAGCTTTCTGTTTCTTACAACAGCACAAGTTACAACAGTACAGCCACCTATAGTTGTGAAAGCGGCTTCAATCTAGCTGGAGTTGCTGAAAGGACTTGCTTAAGCAGTGGAAACTGGAGTGGAGATCCACCATTTTGCAAAATAGGTTAACTATTTATAGGCTTCAAATAAAATAACTTTCAACATTAATTCTTGTAGTCAACTGCAGTGAGCTAATAGTTGATTCTGAAGAGCTCTCTGTTTCTTACAACAGCACAAGTTACAACAGTACAGCCACCTATAGTTGTGAAAGCGGCTTCAATCTAGCTGGAGTTGCTGAAAGGACTTGCTTAAGCAGTGGAAACTGGAGTGGAGATCCACCATCTTGCGAAATAGGTTAGATGCATAAACTCTATTTCTTTAATTTTACAATTATTTTTTGTAGTCAACTGCAGTGAGCTAATAGTTGATTCTGAAGAGCTTTCTGTTTCTTACAACAGCACAAGTTACAACAGTACAGCCACCTATAGTTGTGAAAGCGGCTTCAATCTAGCTGGAGTTGCTGAAAGGACTTGCTTAAGCAGTGGAAACTGGAGTGGAGATCCACCATCTTGCGAAATAGGTTAGATGCATAAACTCTATTTCTTTAATTTTACAATTATTTTTTGTAGTCAACTGCAGTGAGCTAATAGTTGATTCTGAAGAGCTCTCTGTTTTTTACAACAGCACAAGTTACAACAGTACAGCCACCTATAGTTGTGAAAGTGGCTTCAATCTAGCTGGAGTTGCTGAAAGGACTTGCTTAAGCAGTGGAAATTGGAGTGGAGATCCACCATTTTGCAAAATAGGTTAACTATTTATAGGCTTCAAATAAAATAACTTTCAACATCAATTCTTGTAGTCAACTGCAGTGAGCTAATAGTTGATTCTGAAGAGCTTTCTGTTTCTTACAACAGCACAAGTTACAACAGTACAGCCACCTATAGTTGTGAAAGCGGCTTCAATCTAGCTGGAGTTGCTGAAAGGACTTGCTTAAGCAGTGGAAATTGGAGTCGAGACCCACCATACTGTCAGATTGGTTAGTTACTTGTATTTCATTTTTATAATTCTTCTCAAAACATTTTTATAGTTAATTGCAGTGAACTAATAGTTGAGACTAATGCATTTGGAGGACTCTCTGTTTCTTATTCATCAAACTCTAGATCATACAATAGTACAGCTACTTATAGCTGTGACGATGGCTACAGTTTAACTGGAACTTTCATTAGGACCTGCTTAAGCAGTGGAAATTGGAGTGGAGATCCACCATCTTGCGAAATAGGTTAGCTACTTACAGGCTTCAAATATATTAAATTTACTTGTAACATTAATTTTGTAGTCCACTGCAGTGAGCTAATAGTTGACTCTGAGGAGCTCACTGTTTCTTACAACAGCACAAGTTACAACAGTACAGCCACCTATAGTTGTGAAAGTGGCTTCAATCTAGCTGGAGTTGCTGAAAGGACTTGCTTAAGCAGTGGAAACTGGAGTGGAGATCCACCGTCTTGCGAAATAGGTTAGATGCGTAAACTCTAATTCTTTAATTTTACAATTATTTTTTGTAGTCAACTGCAGTGAGCTAATAGTTGATTCTGAAGAGCTCTCTGTTTTTTACAACAGCACAAGTTACAACAGTACAGCCACCTATAGTTGTGAAAGTGGCTTCAATCTAGCTGGAGTTGCTGAAAGGACCTGCTTAAGCAGTGGAAATTGGAGTGGAGATCCACCATTTTGCAAAATAGGTTAACTATTTATAGGCTTCAAATAAAATAACTTTCAACATTAATTCTTGTAGTCAACTGCAATGAGCTAATAGTTGATTCTGAAGAGCTCTCTGTTTCTTACAACAGCACAAGTTACAACAGTACAGCCACCTATAGTTGTGAAAGTGGCTTCAATCTAGTTGGATTTGCTGAAAGGACCTGCTTAAGCAGTGGAAATTGGAGTCGAGACCCACCATACTGTCAGATTGGTTAGTTACTTGTATTTCATTTTTATAATTCTTCTCAAAACATTTTTATAGTTAATTGCAGTGAACTAATAGTTGAGTCTAATGCATTTGGAAGACTCTCTGTTTCTTATTCATCAAACTCTAGATCATACAATAGTACAGCTACATATAGCTGTGAAGATGGCTACAGTTTAACTGGAGTTTCCATCAGGACTTGCTTAAGCAGTGGGAATTGGAGTGGAGATCCACCATCTTGTGAAATAGGTTAGATACATACACTCTACAGTATGGCGCTTTAATTTGGCAGAGTTTTATTTTGGCAAATGGCAGTTTGCAAGCAGAATCCCCAATATTAAAACCGCCAATCATTAATGCGCATTCTCAGTAATGCACCTGTACACAAAAATCACCAAATTAAAAACCGCCAATTGCAATTTTACAGCAAAATGACCAAATAAAGCGCCGCCAAAATAAAGTGCTATATGGTATTTCTTTAACTTTACAATTAATTTTTGTAGTCCACTGCAGTGAGCTAATAGTTGATTCTGAAGAGCTCTCTGTTTCTTACAACAGCACAAGTTACAACAGTACAGCCACCTATAGTTGTGAAAGTGGCTTCAATCTAGCTGGAGTGGCTGAAAGGACCTGCTTAAGCAGTGGAAATTGGAGTGAAGACCCACCATACTGTCAGATTGGTTAGCTACTTGTATTTCATTCTTATTGTATAATAATTCTTAAAACATTTTTATAGTTAATTGCAGTGAACTAATAGTTGAGACTAATGCATTTGGAGGACTCTCTGTTTCTTATTCATCAAACTCTAGATCATACAATAGTACAGCTACTTATAGCTGTGAAGATGGCTACAGTTTAACTGGAATTTTCATTAGGACCTGCTTAAGCAGTGGAAATTGGAGTGGAGATCCACCATCTTGCGAAATAGGTTAGCTACTTACAGGCTTCAAATATATTAAATTTACTTGTAACATTAATTTTGTAGTCCACTGCAGTGAGCTAATAGTTGACTCTGAAGAGCTCTCTGTTTCTTACAACAGCACAAGTTACAACAGTACAGCCACCTATAGTTGTGAAAGTGGCTTCAATCTAGCTGGAGTGGCTGAAAGGACCTGCTTAAGCAGTGGAAATTGGAGTGGAGACCCACCATACTGTCAGATTGGTTAGCTAATTGTATTTCATTTTTATAATTGTTTTTAAAACATTTTTATAGTTAATTGCAGTGAACTAATGGTTGAATCAAATGCATTTGGAGGACTTTCTGTTTCTTTTTCCTCAAACTCTAGATCTTACAATAGTACAGCTACTTACAGCTGTGAAGATGGCTACAGTTTAATTGGAGTTTCCGTCAGGACTTGCTTAAGCAGTGGAAATTGGAGTGGAGATCCACCATTTTGCAAAATAGGTTAACTATTTATAGGCTTCAAATAAATTAACTTTCAACATTAATTCTTGTAGTCAACTGCAGTAAGCTAATTGTTGATTCTGAAGAGCTCTCTGTTTTTTACAACAGCACAAGTTACAACAGTACAGCCACATATAGTTGTGTAAGTGGCTTCAATCTAGCTGGAGTTGCTGAAAGGACTTGCTTAAGCAGTGGAAACTGGAGTGGAGATCCACCATCTTGCGAAATAGGTTAGATACATGCATACACTCTCTTTCTTTAATTTTACTATTAATATTTTTTTAGTCAACTGCAGTGAGCTAATAGTTGATTCTGAAGAGCTCTCTGTTTCTTACAACAGCACAAGTTACAACAGTACAGCCACCTATAGTTGTGAAAGTGGCTTCAATCTAGTTGGAGTTGCTGAAAAGACCTGCTTAAGCAGTGGAAATTGGAGTGGAGATCCACCATACTGTCAGATTGGTTAGCTATGTATTTCATTCTTATTATATAATAATTCTTAAAACATTTTTATAGTTAATTGCAGTGAACTAATAGTTGAGTCGAATGCATTTGGAGGACTCTCTGTTTCTTATTCCTCAAACTCTAGATCATACAATAGTACAGCTATTTATAGCTGTGAAAAAGGCTTCAGTTTAACTGGAGTTTCCATCAGGACCTGCTTAAGCAGTGGAAATTGGAGTGGAGATCCACCATTTTGCAAAATAGGTTAGCTGCTCATTCTAGTTTCTTCAAAATTGCTTAAAACATGCTTGCAGTTAACTGCAGTGAGCTAATGGTTGAGTCAAACGCATATGGAGGACTTTCTGTTTCATTGAGCAGCTCAAATTTTAACAGTACAGCTACTTATAGCTGTACATATGAAGGATATGTACTGGTTGGTAATGGAGTAAGAACATGTCAAGCTAATGGAAATTGGTCAGAAGCTGAACCAAATTGCGAAAGTAATTTTCATTGGACTACTTTATTGTGTATAATTCTATCTCATTAGTTACTGCAATAAATCTTAATGGAGCATCAAATGAATCAAGTATAATAATAAGTTGGGATTTACCTTGTCAATTAAGGAATATGACAAAAGATCGCATGGTCAACAACTATACTGTTATGGTGACTGATATAGCTACTGGTGAATATTTTATAATTATTGCTACCAAGATACCAGTTGTTTTGAGCAATTTAAGTTTAAACACTAATTATTCTATCAGGATAGCAGTGTTTACAAATAAACTGGGCCCATTTTCAGACTATCCTCTGTACATTTCAACACATCTCACAGGTACATAATCTTCCTAGTTGTTATAATTATTAGTATTTAATACTTTATGCAGCACCAACTCACCCAGCTTTTGATTTGAACATAAACTCATCATCTCCAACCTCTTTCATGATATCTTGGACTCCTCCTATGCTGGATTACTTGAATGGTCCTAACATCACATATGTTATACTAGTTACATCAGCAAACAGTTCTTTTAATTACACCAGCAATACTAATTATGCAATCATTGCTGGACTCCAGCCATTTACTACATACTGGTGTAGAGTAGCAGTTAGAAACAATGCTGGAATGGGTCCATATTCACTAAGCATTGAGATCAAAACACTAGAAGATGGTTAGTCAATACCTTTTGAATATTTATATATTCTTTAACAACTAGTACCTTCAAGTGCTCCTGTCAATGTTATTTTCATCTTTATTAATGCCAGGACACTTCTTGTACAGTGGGGCTTAATCCCATTGTCAAATCGTAATGGTATTATCATGTATTATGAAATTTTAGTCATTGTCGGGGAAAAAACTTATATTTATAAGACATCTGAGAGGAACATTACAATTGAAAATCTCCAACCATCATATACTTATAATATCTCTGTTGCTGCCTTTACTAATGGTAGAGGTCCTTTCAGTGAACCTATTAGCATTACCATGCCTGATGATGGTAGGACATTTTATGTTGTATAATTATCACATTCCCTTTTACAGTGCCAAGTGGAAGGCCTCAGTCACTAAGTCTTGCATCAGCAGGAGCTACTAGTCTTAGCATTAGTTGGAATCCTCCAGATGAGGAAGACAGAAATGGAAATATCAATGAGTATATTGTTAATGTTACTAATACAGACACGCTAGTTACAACTCAGTTTACTACTGCTAATAATGACTTCAGTATTGTTGACTTGAATCCAGATACAACGTACAGTCTGAGTGTTGCTGCCAGAAATGCTAATGGAACTGGTCCTTTCACTCAATCACTACTGACAAAAACTGGTCAATCAGGTAAACACTACTAATTACATTGTTACCAAATTTATTATTATCTATTTTACAATTATTAGCTCCCAGTCAACCTCGCCATTTGAAAGCTACTGCCATCGGTTCATCAAGTATACTGTTAGCTTGGGAGTCCCCTTCTAATCCTAATGGTGATATTACAGCATATTATATTAATATAACTGATGAATCAACCAGCACTGTTGTAATGCAAGAAACTAGTAATATCACATATGTCATTATTACTGATCTCAGCCCAAACAATACTTATCGTTGTCATGTGGCAGCTGCTACAACTTATATTGGTCAAGTCTCTGAATATGTTTTTGTTAACACAGAGGAAGATGGTAAGATAAAATGCAAAATGAATACAATAATTCTATTTTTAATGCACACAGTTCCCACAGCTGCACCATTATCAGTCTTGCCTATAGCGATTGATTCAACAATGATATCTATCTCATGGTCACCTCCAAATATAAATACAACTAATGGTGTCATTCGTTATTATAAAGTCTCCATTATTAATATTGCAACTGGATCAGAGCAAACCCTTACTACAGCCAATTCTCACCTTACAATACTCATGCTGACCCCATTTACTGCATACAGTGTGAGGGTAGCTGCTTTTACTATTGGCACTGGGCCATATAGTAGACCAATTAATGTTACAACAGCCGAAGATAGTAAGTTAAATATTACATTGATGATACACTTACTATTATTGCTTTTTCCAGTCCCAAGTGATGCACCGAAAAACTTTGATGCCACCACCAATGGGTCCAATTTCCTCATTTTGAAATGGTTCCCTCCTAACACTCCTAATGGAATAATCAAATATTACCAGATAACATTATTGGATCAGACCAACAGCACTGTATTTCATTTCAATACTACAGAGTTTGAGTTTACTATCAATAATTTGCTGTATTTCACTAAATACACATGTTATGTGTCTGCATTTACAGTTGCTGCTGGGCCTGCTGCTATGTTGACTATTATGACACAAGAAAGTGGTAATTACCTATGAATTATTTAGTCGAAATGATGTATTTATACATAGATATTAGAGCATATCTAATATAATTTACTCTATTTAGTATATTTAATATCATTCATTTACTTTATTATCTATGATTTATACTAATTTTTTGATTACAATTTTTAGCGCCAAGCAGCCCTCCAACCAGTATAATGCTGAAAAGTGTCAATTATACCTCAATAAATGTGTCATGGAGTCCTCCGGCTGTGCCTAATGGATTAATTCACATGTACATCATTAGAATCAGTAATGGTCTGTTAGTGATTGATTATAATTCAACTGAAGAGTACATGCTTATCACTGGATTGATGCCTAATCAAAATTACTCTGTATCTTTAGCAGCAGTTACCATTGATATAGGACCATTCTCAACTAATCTGGTTATTACACTCCAAGAAAAAGGTATTTAATGGTAGCCCAAATTATTTGTTATAGTATTCCTTTTAGTTGCTACTGATCCTCCTACTGGTTTATGCAATGAGTTAAATGGTAGCAATTTAACTTTGCACTGGCTGCCACCTCCTGATGGCTCAGTTGACGGAATTATCAGTGGGTATAGAATCAATTGCACTGGAGAAAATGGGCACTTTATATCGAAGACAGTATCAATGACAAGAGTTTCTGTTGATCTTGAAAAGGGCACATATTACACTTGTATGGTGTGTATTTTGACGTCTGCTGGCTGTGGCCCTGCAGCAGTTAACTACATCAATACATATTCTGGATGTAAGTAAAAATGATGATTTTATGATAGTAAATATTGGTTTATAATAGTTCCTGTTGGGCCTCCTCAATCATTGAGTGTCAATACTACAGACCTATCAATACTGATAGACTGGGAGGCTCCATCTGATCCATTGAACATCATAACATCATATGCTATCACATATCAGTTACTTGATACTCCAGTGTCTCTGGCAGTGCCTCGTCCTGTAGCAACAGTGTCTGGTATAACGGATACAATGTATTTATTGGAATTAGTTTTATCAGCATCTTCGTACAACATAACAGTTTATGCTAATACTTCTAATGGGACTGGAATAGAGAGTGAGCCAATAGCCATAACAACGGAGAAATCAGGTACACATATGCAAATTGTTTTAACCTATAGCAAAACTAAGAAGCATTTTTTGCATCGACTATACCCTATGCATAGCCTTAAGCCATAAGTTGAATACTATGGGCAAAAATAATTGAATATTTTGTACCATAGGGTGCCTTTTTTCAAGGGCTATATATTCCGCAGATTTAATCGATTTTGTTGCTATTTGCAAAAAATTAATTAAATCAAAAAATTAAATCAAATTAATTGTTTATGGGTGTGGAATTGGGATAAAAATTGCAAAATTTAATACAGCAAAATATACAGCCGCTAAATTTATAGCCCTCAACAAAGGTGCCCTATGGTATGTGTATAATTTTTAATGGATCTAATTGTTTAATTTTTTATGGATCTAATTGTTTAATTTTTTATGTTTAGGTACTCTTTTAAATTTTATGTGTTCCGCTGCCAGCTCTACAGACATTAATTGTTCATGGGAAAATTTATCAAATGATGACTATCAGCTTCATTACTCCATCCTCCCCAGTTTCAACTATTACACAAACAATGAAGGTACTATCAATGAGGGACGTATTCATGACTTGAAGCCATATGTTGGATATGTAATTTCACTCCAATTGTCTAATACCAATCTAGTGAACACCGTTGTTTTAACACAACCTGAAAGTAAATGAATCAATTATATACTGTGTTTATTTATTAATACCTTTTCACATGATAGTTCCCACTGCTTCTGTTGAAGATATATCATTCAATGTATTATCTCCAGATTCTTTTACTTTATCATGGAAACTACCTCCTAAAAATGAGTGGAAAGGAATAATTGAAAATTTTATAATTAAAGCGGTACCTATAAAATCAATAGGAGAAAATGCAGAGATTAACATTACATCACTCAGGCCAAAAGATGTTGAAATTACTGTAGCCCCTCGTGCTAATAATCCTGATCCAAGCTTAGCAATGGAGCCATTTGCAAGAGAAGAAGTGATAGTTAGTAATCTGGAGCCTGATTTTGAATACTCTTTGACAATATCTATTGATAATGCTGCTGGGAGGGGTCCATCTTCATCTCCACTTAACATAAGCATGCCTGAAGCAGGTATGGATAATTACATATACTTATTGCATAGTTGTTAACTATTGCTTATATAGCTCCTAGCGGTCGTCCACTTAACCTAGTGCTTTCAAATGTTCAACAAACATCATTCACTGCCACTTGGTTGCCACCAAATTTAATAGAAAGGAATGGAAGAATAATTAGTTACATGGTGCAAGTGACTAGATTCAATCTACTTCAAACAAGATCATTTGAAACACAGGACACCCGCATATTTTTACAAGGTAGATCTATAAATGTGATTTTATAAATAATAAGACTTGTAACAATAGGTTATTATCCATATGAACATATCATGATAAAGGTAGCTGCTAGAACATCAGTTGGACTGGGACCATATTCTTCTGTACTTGCCTTTAATACAAATGAAAATGGTATTTAGTTGCTACTAAATCTGTGTAATATTAATTTATATCATTTATTTTGCTGTGTAGTTCCAAGTGTACCAGTATCATTCAGTGGAACTGTTATTGGCAGTGATCAAGTCATATTGAGCTGGGATATGCCTCAAACCACTGATGGTGTCATATCTCAATATCAAGTTATATACTCTGGATACACAATAGCTTCTAATGTAAGCAAAAAGTGTTTAGAATCCAACAAATAAACTTTTTATGCAGATACCAGCTATTGGACCAATACAAATAAATGTGCCCGTGAACCACCTTCAGTTGTTTCGTCTAAGAAACGGATTGGTTTATCACTTTTCAGTAATTGTAATTTTTTCTATATACAATATGAGCTTTAATATTATAGGTGAGGGCTGAGAATACTGCAGGATATGGTCCCAATGCTACCACTATAATAGTACTGGATGATAATATTGGTGAACTAGTTGGTGCAACTAGAGATGTATCTGGAGTTGATGGTAGAATGATAGCTGTGTCTGTTCTAGCAGGACTGTTTGGTTTACTTTTGTGTCTGTTTTTAAGTATTGGATTGATATGCTGCTTGTGTGCAAGGATGAGGCAGAAAAAGAGAGAAAAGTAAGTCAATCAAATTTTGATTTTGCTTTGCTTCAACAGTGACTCAAATCACTATGAAAGTAATAAGATGCACATAAATGGTAACACTGAAATAAAAGAAATGTAAGTGTCAAAATTACTGTTTAATGAACTATACCATTATAATTATCAGATCATTTGCTAATATAAAAGATGCATCTCAGAATGAAGCTGGCTCTCGGCAGACAAACATGTCAAGGTATTGAAGTTGCCTTGATTCATAATTGCAATTTTATCTTTAGTAGTGATAATCAACATGTTTATGATGAGCCAAATATAAAATTAACTACATCGACTGTGTAAGTTAAATTTGTTGTCGCACCACTCCCATGCATTGCTGAGTTCATTCATGGTTCATTTCTAGGGCTGCTAGTAATGATTATGATACTGTAACTAGCCCAACTGTGGTAAAAATATTACAGATTGTAAAATAATTTTACTATAAACTTTTATAGAAGCGTATCTCACCTGAAGATACAAGGGAGGTCAATTTGTGACAAGTTTTTTGATATAAAACATTGCTAATTATATTTTTGTGTGCAAATATATATATTTTTAAATTGTGCTGCTAGTTTAGTAGTAGATTTATAGATCTACTAGTTTTGCAAGATGTTTTTTTTTCATTTTTGTTGTACAAATATCTCAACTACTCATCTATTGTAATACTGCCCAAGTTTATGGTTAGCCAAATAGGATTTAAATTAGGTTATCAGTTTAAAGATGCTGATAATCTACTTTCCAATCATATCACTCTTGTGGGCATGATCTTGAAAAACATGCACATGCACTACATGTATTTTTTATACACTAGACTATAACATTGGCATTTCATTGTCTCATTAGTATTTAGTAATGATGTCAAAAAGGAAGGCAATCATTCTATAAAACTCAAAACAATGCATTTTATTACAACACCCATTGAAAATATCACTAGGGTGAATGTAAACATTGAAGGGGCGAGCCATCAATTCACATTGTTTGATAAGAAGATTAAAATAGCCTGCATGCATATTCAGACCCCAGCCTCATGGCCGGGGTCTGAACAGGGCAAACACACCAGTTAACACAACCAAAATAACCCAGTAAAAGAGACAAGGATGAACTATCCTGTCACTTTTAAAAAATGTTCCAAGCTAAACTTTTAATCAAGCTTCCATCAATTAACATCTTTTTGAAATAAAACTACTGAAATAAAATCAATCCAGCTCTTAACGTGCATGCATATTCAGACCCCATACTCATAGTCCAGCATGGTCTGAACAGAGCAAACCCACTATTTAACACCACTGACCAAAATGACCTAGTAAAAGTGACAAGGATGAACTGTCCTAATACTTTGAGAAAATGTGACAAGCTAAACTTCTAATCAAGCTTCTCTCACAATTTTAATTCTTTCAATGAGAGGACTAATCTAGAGGAGTCTTAGATCAAACTGCTTTTAAGTTCTTCAGCCTTTAGAGATGCTTTAGACAGCCCCTCTCTCTTATCTAGCTGTTAGAAACTCAATCTGAGTTTGTCACGTTAAAATTTCCGCCATCTTGTTATTTTTTGACCACACCCTCTAAATTAATTTTACCCACGTGGTCCAAATTTATCAATAGTAGTATACTAATTTAATTTTCGTATTTTTCCGTTCACGAACAAGACGTAACGCAAATAGACCTAGACAGATTAGTGTGGGTCTCGCTCATGCTCGCCCCAATTAAGAATGAGTAAATTTACTTTGACCTGGGGTGTGAATTACAATTGTAGATCTATTTGTTATTAATAGAGGCTCAATTACTATTACAGTTGCATAATTGTAATTGTAATTAAGGCTTAAACCTGAACAGAATGTAATTAAAATTTATTTTGAGTTGTCATAGTGTAATATACTGACTACTGAATCAATACAGATGCTTAGAAAATGCTCTGAATCTACCTCAATAGGCACTTCACATATGATTATATGTATATGCACTGTACACTTGTAGATGGAAGTGTGCCAATCAGGGTTATTTCCAGTATAATGCCCAGCTCATGACAATTAGCTTACTCAGTAGAGCTTTTTTAGAAAACCCTAAAAATGGCTAGGAGAGATTTTTCATTTTTATAATTTTTTCTCATACATGTACAAGTTTATATGTTGTGTATCAACTTTGAGCTGATTCCGATTGAATTTAGATTTTTCACGAATTTTTAAAGTTGCTTTAAAATCAGGCCAAAGACCATGTAATATTATATACAAACAATTGTTATCGCCTTAAATCAGGACTGATATCAGTCTGAATCATACTGATATCAGTCCTGAATCATGGCTTTTGTGTAATCAGTTATGATATAGCTGCAAAAATCAGCCATGATACAATCATTGATACAATCATGCTAAAATTTGTACTGATTCATGCCAGAATATCAGGCATGATCTATAATAAAACTGTCAGGGCTGTACCAGTATAGAGTATCAGAGTTGGTCCATTATTTTGGGGCAAAAGTGCTGATTCAGGCGTGATAACATTTGGTTGTGTAGTACACGGTCTTCGACCAAATTTTGCAAAAAAATGACTAAGAAAAATTATCTATTTAATAATTTTTTCTAATACATATAGATGTACATATAGTTTAACTGAACTGATTCCAATCAAATTTGGATTTTTGGAAGTTACTCCAAAAAGGTATGGAGTATCATAGTGCAGTGCTTGTCAGCTCATGAAGCTCATGCTGTTTAGCTCACTTAGCATGCTTTTTAAGAAACCCTGTTAACAACAACAACAATAATAATAATAATAACTTAACAAGGAATAAAAAGAGTAATATTGGTGGACAGCCTCGGACTGACAGAGAGAAAGAAAGAGGAAAGTAACCTTGAAGGACTCAGGGAATGGGTCAAAGAGCTTTACAATAGAATAATTTTTAAACGAGAAAAGTTAGGAGGGAGACTCGGAGGGAGAGAACATAGGCGGCTGCAGGGGCAGGCAATGAGGGCAATGCCATTGCCCTACTATACTATATCCCAGTTGAGTTTGGGACAAGAAAAACTGGAATAACTTTTTATAGGAATGTGGGATAAGGATGAAACTTTCACAGGTTTTTAGTCGCCAAAGTCCATCAAAATCTGTGAAATCTTGGGTCTCTCAACTCTTGGGAACCCTGAGAACCGGGTTCTCCCTATAAACCCAATGGCATACCAAAATGACGTTTTATGACAATTTATCTACGTCATAGTTTACATAAGAACATGTGGTCGAGCGCCCAAACTGATAATTCTTGTTTTAAAAAGCTAACAGAGCAAGATCTTCTGATAACGATGGCCTTTATGAAGACTAGTTGACTCCAGTAGCTATTGTACTGCTTATCATGAAGAGCAAGACTGTTTTAAGAGTGAAACAACACAGCCGCCATGCTTCTATGAATATCATTAAAATACGTCATTTTGTGACGTAGCTACATTTTAAAAATCCACGCAGCTGCTTCCACTTCCGTCCCAAACTGAACTGGGATATAGTATATAATTTCTTACCGGAAGATGACATCATCATAATTAGCAGTTAATTAATAATTATTTAGTAGTTATTACATGGAATATAGCTATTTTAATGACAAAAACTACATTATTTTGCTCAACAAAGTGATAATTAGTAGAGAATAAGCTGCTAACTGCATGGTTTATTCACAGGAAGCCAGCCAGCCACTTCATAGGCCCATATCTATGGCCACTTCAGGAAGGCATAATCTACAGTAACCTGCAGCTAGAGTAGTTAACTGACTCCATCATATAGCAGCTTCATTATTATCAGCTAGGACTCATTCAACAGCTAAATCACCTAGCTACTGATACTCTATCATTGATAGAGGTCTTTTAGGTACTGAATTTTCCCTTCTTGAACACAAGAATGGCAGGGTAACTCTTCATTGAGAATTTCAGAGCCTTTTTCAACTTGATTTCTTCACAAAATGCTGACATAGAAGCCTTAACAGTCTTAAAACTCAAGAGCAAGACATGTGAGTGTGGTCATGGCCACACCCACTTATTGACCACTCCCACTTTCAGCCACACCTTTGCCCTACTTGGAGTGAAACCCTGCAGCCGCCTATGGGAGAGAAAGATTAGAACATTTATATACAACATAAGCATTTATAGTGATAAGTACATAAGTTATTAGAATCAAATGAACATGAGAAGTGATGCAATATTTTATTACTTTTTTATGACAGATGAACTGCCGTTTTTTCAAAAGAAAGCCATGTTTCTGTTTCTTGCAAAAAAAACTATCAAAATAAAGCCAGGGGCGGATCTAGGGGGGGGTTTGTGGGGTTGCAACCCCCCCAAAACATTCTAACTCAAAAATTTTTAATGTTTTTATTGTTGCAACAGTGGTGAAAGTGCTAACCACCTAGTTTATATAGCAACATTACTGTGGTTAATGAATATAATTAACAAAGAATGAGCTCCAAAAATGGTAGAAAAGTTGATTTTCACGTGATTTTAACCACAAAATAGCGCCAAAAAGGGGCGTGGCCAAAATTTCGGCGTGCTTCGCGCGCCATCTTTTCTCCCAACCCCTCCATTTGCAAAATCTTGGATCCGCCCCTGAAAGCTAGTAGCTCTATTTTCAATTGAAATTACTTCAACATGGTAGATCTATAGATTTAATTGTAGATTTAATTCTAATGGAGTCTATTTATACAGGAGTGTAATTGAATGTGTAATTGTAATTGAGGTTTGTAATTATTGATCCTTTGCAGGTCTGAATGGTATACAGGATCTCCTACAAACAGAAACGTTAAACACACACAGCTCACTCACGTGATCATGATGTAGCCCACTAAGCTAGCCCAGCCCAGGCGTGGTCTCACTGGTCTGACAAGACTACAACAACCAGTCAACCACTTCTTTAATGGTGAGGCTTTTAAAGTGATAACATCTTTAGCAATTTTCTCAAAACAGGAGGATCCGGAGGAATATCAATCACCAGTTGAAGAATCTCGACCTGATGGCCCTGGAACTGTTCCTGCTCAATACCAATATGTCGCCGGTCCCGATTCTTTATTACCTGAGGGTAGAAGTACTAGCACTAGCTCCGTTCTTCCTGAGCTTGAAGGTACATTCACGGCTTATTGCAGCATTCAATTTATATTTGTATGTTTACTTTAGCTGATAGTATTATTGATGCTGTAACTTTAAGACGTATAATGAAAAACAGGAATGTTAAAATAATTCCACTTCTTATCTGCTCTGCTGGTTTGCCAGAGAGTGCCAAAAAGGAAGCACTTCAAGAGATATTCAAGACTCCAATCACTGCAGGGTTCTCATCTCATCATATCTTGGCTACTAATAGGTCTAACTATGAAATCGCTTGCGTGTACTCAACCTCAATGCTGTACAACTTTGGTGTCCAATCTTGCCAATTAATCAGAAGTTCCGAAGGAATTTCATACAAAATTTCTACTGACCAGCCTTCGATTTACAAAGACACATTACTTAACAAGCACATGAAAGAACTATTAGCTCACTTGCACAAATATTGCATCCAATTTTGTGACAAACAAGAGTTAGAATTTGTTTTTACTGTAACAAGAGGTGCAGCTCTAATAAATATTTGGAACATAACACTCAACACTAATGTATTTTACTTTTTGAGAGCATTTAGTGGCCACCTGACTAATAGTCGTATGTGGCTTTTTGCAGATTTGACCATAGAAGAAGTAAATGAAGAAGAAGGAAAGCTTCAGATATGGCAGAAACCGTTGGATTATCTCCTTCGCTGCATGCGACTTTGTAAAGGAGTTACTACTCATAAGCGACCATGCACTGTATTCGCTTCACACAGCGGAGAGGATAGTGATAAAGAAATCGAAACCAAAATGAAGACTTTCGAAGAAGAATTGCAACGAGTGGCCAGACAGTTAAATGTCACAGAATTCGTAGATCAAACCTTACCTTTCAACAAAAAAACTCAAGGTAATTATTTTCTTCTGTTTCTAAAGAATTTAGTGGGTAGTGTTTATGGAAAAACACGTATTCCGATTTCAGGGTTATTTTTACGTGGTGCTCTAGAACATAAGGAGAGCATGTTTATGAGGAAGGCAGGGTTACGTCAGCTTGCTGAGGAATGCGATATGAATGATGAGGATTTCAAAGAGTTTTGTGAACTATTTACATCATTTGGCAGCATCTTTGACCTTAGTCTTGTTAATGATACCAGTGATATTATTATTGTCAAACCTAATGAATTTTTATCTAATCTCAATAAAGCATTTGACAACCCTCCAGATTCTAAGATGTACAACGAAAGTGGCATCATCACCAAAACAGCAGCTAGAGAAATGTTTGGGGCCAGTCAGGGAGAGACATTCATGTCAGTTCTAGCATTAGTTGGCATGGTAGCAGTGGTGCCAGGTGGAAAATATGCTGAAGATGAAACTCATGAAGTTTGTTACTATATGCCTTGTGCTCGAAAACGTAAGCAAGAGCGCTTCATGGACAAGGAGGCAGTCAGACTACTATTGAATAATAGAAGTCCTATAAACTTTGTCAATTTTGAAGTTGCTTTTACTAATTGTATGTTGAAACACAGTTTTGCACAACTTCAGTTGTCAACTGCTGAAAATCGTACCATTATAAAGTGCACAGATAACAGCAGCATAATAACAATGACCTATAGAGGTGATGAGATTGAAGTTAAAGTTATGCCTCCTTCAAAAAAGCACACCTTGTGTGTTGTTCAGGCATTCAAAGAAATAGCAGAAATTATCGACAAAAAGAAGGGCCGTGGACGTTTCAGTTATGCTTTTGCTATTATGTGCTCAAAAAATGAAAAAGAGTATCACCGACTTCCACATGACGTCAAGTTGTGTGATGAATGTAAGTCAAAAGCAGAGTATAGTGACTGGATAGAAGCGTTGACTGAGGTATTAAAATATTTAGCATTATATAAATATTAATCAAGTATCCCATATAGGAACCAATACCTGAAAAGTTTAAGTTTGTGACTGGTTAGTTTATTAAAATTTATATAATATTATTTAATAACTGTTACTCTCATTGTAGATATTGAATTTGATGATGTCATTTTTGTTACAAAAGAATTAGTAGCATGTTGTGACCAAGAAATGCTGACTGATTTATTCAAGACATGCTTTGATGCTGATTACAAGGAGTCACTACCACCTTGGTTGAATGTCCTCAATCAACTAACTAAGTGGATAACACAAGATTTATCAAATGTGCCAAACAGTTCAGCAACAAAGGCTGAGCTTGCAGCAAAGCTGGATAAATGGAGCAACTCAAAACCTGATGAGATCAAGGCATTAGTGAAAACGTTGCATAAATTCATACAGTAGCTCCAATTATTTTTAATGTGACCTTGCTATTGCTGATTTTTTTTACTATTATCAGTAAAATATAATTGTATTAACTCAAAAGTACAGATTAAATTTATCCTTGGCTGTGTGCTTATATCATGCCTTGATTGAAGGAGCTAGATCTAGCTTCTCCGGCAAAGACTACTTCTTGTTCTCAATTATGATATCCACATCCATTTTTGCACTGTTTGTGCAGCTTCTTTTTAGGCAATCTAAATCATCTGTTACTTCTAGATAAATAAAGTAAATAATGTAAGAGAAATGAAGTAATTAGCAAAGCACTTTAAAACAAACAAAATTAACAGACTGTACTATTATAAACAATATTATTTTACAAGTATAATTATGGTTAAATGTGTAACTAACTAGAACTGAAGAATATTTAACACCAAATCAGGCTATATAGACTAAGTATAAATTAAAAATTTTATTTTACTAATTTTACAAAAAGTTACTAGCTGGCAGAGCCATTGCTGATAAAAATTATGAATTTACTAATAGTAACTATGAGAAAATGAAATAAGTAAAAAATGATAAAATACATTTTTATATAAATAAAATACATTTTTATTATGATAGTAGCTTTTTTATATTTTTATTTCAGTGTATATCTTAGAATCTGGATACTTACAATAATAATATCGCCGTTATATTAAAGCGGAGCCTTATCATTAATAACAAGGCTCCGCTTTAATTCATTAATGATTTTTACAAAATATCATGTACTGTTATAGCCTAATGTCTTTGATCAAATTTGAAGCAACTTTTAAAATGTTTTTAAAATCCTGTTTTGATGGAATCAGCCTAGTACTCATCAGTGGGTTGTTCCAAAATGACACCGTACTATGGTACACAGTATTTTTTGACAAAAATCACAAGGAGAGAATTTTACATTTTAATGTTTTTTTCTGATACATGTTTTTATGTGTGTTGAGTATCAACTTTGAGCTGATTTGGATCAAGTTTGATCTTTATGAATTTATGAAGTTGCTCAAAAATTGTACCATTAACAAAATTTTGCCAAAGACCAAAGGCTATAGCCTTTGGTCTTTGGAAATTTTTTTTACAAATGGCTATAAAAAATTCTTAATTTCTTTATATTTTTTCTGATACACATACATGTTCTTTTGTAGTGTAGAAAATTCCAATTAAAACTGGATTTTAATGAATTTTAAAATTTGCTTTAAATGCCATGTATTGTATTGTAGTGCTTGTCAGCATGCTGTTTAGCTCAAGCTTTGTAGGAAACCCTGCAGTTAGACATAATTATGGTTATTATGTTAAAAAGTAAAATTTATATTAAATTATGTTGTTCAGACAAAATGGTAGAACAACACAGAATTTGGTCGAACAATTGAACAAAAATGGTTGGAAAATGTCTGATGTTCAACTGTTACTTTTCAGGCTCTGCCAATGTTTATGTATGTGTACACATGTACTTAAACCAAAATATAAAACAAATATAAATTGTCACACATCCAATATACCATAAATCAGAAAATTTATGCGGTAGAAAATTTTGTGTTTTAAGTGATTTAATTTTTATGCAAAATTATAAAAATTATAACAAAAGCTATACAAAAGAACTGCTATTATAAAAACGGAGTCAAAGACAAAGAAAGAGGGAGCAGGAGTGGAAGACAGAAAGAGAGAGATGGAGAGAGGGAGATGGAAAGGGAGAGAGACAAACAGGGAAACAGTCATGTATCATTGAATGTACATAGCATGTAATTATACGTGTGATCTAATTTTTTTGAAAAAATTTGATTTAGTAAAATTAAAAAAAACAGTAAAAATTTCCAGATGGACAGTAATAACTTTTGTGACTTTTGCAACCAGGTTAATGTACAAAACCATAATTAGAGTGATGATCTTTTAGCATAATTATTATAACCATAATACTACTAATACTAATTCATTACTTAAATGTTCTGGTATTACAAAGGCCTGGCACTATAAAACGTTAGACAGATATTTATTGGAAGGGCAAAAAGAGATTGATTGACATCACAGTGTATCTTACCAGTTAATATGATAACAGTCTTGCATAAATTTTTGATGTGATTATTGTACACGCAATCATCAAGTGTAATTGTCTAATTTAAAAAAATACATAAACTGTGTACAAAATTACTAAGTTAATACTTGCTATTCATCAATATTCAAATGACCAAATATGGACAAAATATGAAACAATTATTAGCAATATGATCATAGCCATATATTGATATCATAGCCATATATTGATATCATAGCAATATGATCATTGCACTGAAGGCTCTTAAGAAGAGTCTATAGAAGTAAAACAGGGCTGTTTCATTCTAAAATGCAGTAGCTAGAGTCCCACAAACCTTCGCCATTGGTCTACTAAGAATTGAACAACGCTATCCCAACCAGCCTGGTACCCATGGGTAGTAACAGAAGTTTCCAATCCCATTTACGGGTAGTTATTTATGTTTTGAGTAACTTTTAAAATTCATGTAAAACTCAATTTTGGTTGAAATCAGCTCATTTGCTATATAAAATAAGAATATGTATAATGTATCAGAATAGAATTATGAAATGGAAAATTTTCTCTTAGACATTTTTGACTGCACAGTGCTAATGTACATGTACTGTGTATTTATGCTAAAGACAAAACAATCTAAAATCCCACACATGCAGTTCTTGAGGTGGTTAACTTTTAATCATCACAAAATTAAAACATTTGCCAACTGTGAGGCTAACTGATACTAACAACTTATATTCATTCTTACCCTTCCTTTTTCTATTATTGACATATATGTATAATTGAGTAAGAATGCAAAAGTATTTTCATCAAGATCACAACTATTGTTGTACATAAATAGACTTTGTACATGGCTTGCTTGCTTAAGCTTGGTTTACACTTACCGCAAAACACAAGGTAAACGTTGCGTTTCATTGGCCATTGGCCAAATTATCTGGCATTCATTTGCCAAATTAATTGGCTTTTATTGGCCAAAACTAAACTTTGGCCAATTTCTCATTAACTTTAAAATGTTTTGCATCAAAAGGTCAAATTGCCCATGCACTTTTTTGACTGTTTCATTAAATGTAAACCTAGCTTTAGGCTCATCTCTTATTGGTACTACAAAGTCTGACACTATAAGTCTATGACTAAAGTTTAATTTAGACATAAAATTAATAAGGAGGTTGCTTACAATTATTGACATTATCGTTAACTTACCAGATTATATTATACAGTCTTGTCATGTGATTATTGTGCGCACAGGTACCGATACTCTGCCAAACTAAAAAAATAATATGAACTATGTACAAAATTACTAAGTAAATACTTGCTATTCATTAGTATTCAAATGACCAAATATGGACAAAAATAAAACAATTGTTAGCAATATGATCATAGCCGAACAACAATGTAATGAATAACGAGCTATGAACAGTATGTAATATAGAGTTTATACATAAGGTATTATGAGACTATCTTCACATACACACATACTCTAACAGTATTTATTAATTTTGAATATTATTTCAAAGAATACATGTATACCTTTGATGTAAAAAAGGAGTACACACAAACACTTTTGTGTGTAGATTCATGACATGTCACACCCTTTAGCTTCGACTCTTATTTATGAGTATGTTTATAAATTAATTGACCTCTTTTTCATTAATAGCCCACTTTTACCTATTGGTACTACAAAGTCTGACACTATAAGTCTATGACTAAAGTTTTAGACATAAAATTAATAAAGGAAAGAAGGAGGTTGCTTACAATTATTGACATTGTCTTTAACTTACCAGATTATTATCATACAATCTTGTTATGTGATTATTGTGTGCACAGGTACCAATACTGCCTAAATAAAAAAATAGTATGAACCATGTACAAAATTACTAAAAAACATATTTCCTATCATTAATATTCAAATGACCAAATATGGACAAAATATGAAACAATTTTTAGCAATATGATCATAGCCGAACAACAATCTAATGAATAATATGAGCTATGTACAGTATGTAATACAGGGTTTATACATAAGGTATTATGAGACTATCTTCTGACATACACACATACTCTAACAGTATTTATTAATTTTGAATATTATTTCCAAGAGTACACATACCTTTGATGTAGAATGAGTACACATACACAAACACTTCGGTGTGTGCATTCATGACATACCACACCCGTTAACCTTGACTCATTTTATTAATAAGTGTGTTTATATTAATTGATTGACCTCTCTTTCACAAAAAGTAATTATGCTGTTAAATTTGCACCTCGTATAAAGGCCATTAATAACCCACTTTTATAGGCCTGTTTATATGTATACAATTCATACTTTTAGATACACTCATAAGTATTATGCCTTAACTAATGAAACATTTATTTGACTCCTTGAACTACATATGGCTATAGTTGCAATAATACTAAACATAAATACTATAATACATGCTGTAATCATTTGGCAGAAAATCTAATAAAAAATTTTGTGGTTCAAAATTTTGGCAGCTTTTTAAATTTCAAAAAATCTACAAAATACAGTACAACATGGCCAAGGAGGATTTACAAAAAATTTTGGGCCACAAAAATAACAGTAGCACATAATTTATGGTTACGGTGTATTCAAAAAATAAATTACGCCTTTAGATACTTAATAGTTAGGCACAAGTAATAGTGTGGTATCATTAATTTACCTAGTGCTCCCTCCCCTCTTTGTCATGCTGGCACATTTACTACTTGAGTGGATTTTTAGATACAGAATTTAACTTCATTCAAATGATGGCTAGAAATAATATTTAAGTTCTGACAATCAATATCAAAGACATTAATTCCTTCATCATACATTGCTATGCATAACCAATGTGCATTGCACTGTAAGAGTTTTAAAGATACTAACTGAGTATAAATTAACTGTCACATCACTGAGAAAAAATAATTATTTGCTATTTAAATGACCAAATATGGACCAAAATAAAACAATTGCTATCAATATGATCGTAGCCAAACAACAATGTAATGAATAATGAGCTATGTACAGTATGTAATACAGGGTTTATACATAAAGGTATTGAGACTATCTTCTCACATACACATTAACAGTATTTATAGCAAACAAAAGATATCAAAGATCACACACACACAAACAAATACTGAATTATATTTAGACATTGTTTATTATCTATGGTTGAAATGATGTGTGCTAGACTTTCAGTTTAACTCATTATATTAACTCTACATTCCTATTTGTTATAGTATCAATAATATCAAAGTAGCTACTACAAGACTAGATGCCTTGCAGAAATAAATGTTTTGATTGAATTGACTCTTGTTTATTAATCGGAGTACTTGAAGCAACCAAAGGGTCACACATATACTTTATACAGTGTATCAATTAACGCATGTCAAGATATTGTCAGGTAGAGATGTTTCTTTAATGTGTAAAAGTAACACTGATTTCACTAAACACACCCTTATCCTTTGATCTCAAATCTAAATTTTTATGGTGACATTTATAGCTCATGAATACTTCAATACAGTAGCCTATATAATGATTAATTTTGGTAAACACAAGGAAACTTCATAGCATATAGTTTTGAACAAAAAATGGCAGCTATTAGTATTGATATGTCAATCGATGCACCTTCACCTTCAGCAGGGCATGATACTAGATTTGACGACACTGATGTCGATGGCATAATACAATACCAGGCTCCACTGGAGGAACCAGAGGAACCACTTGAGGAAACTGACAATAACACAGCTAGTGAGCAAACTCCAACCTATAAAAAAGAAACCAAAAAAATATTTCAAGCAGCTAAATCTAAGATTAAATGCCTTGTATGGTTAGTTCAAATTGTACTGTTTGTATCTGTTCTTTTGTGTCTTGTGCTAAGCAAGATCACATTTATGAAGATAGCAACTGATTTATACATCTTGAGCAACCACAAAAATAGTAGTGACTATGAATTAGACTTAGACATACCAGCACAACAGCATGCAGCTAGCCTATACTGGATGCTTTTCTTTATGATCATGGTGCCTAACACAATAACATGGGTTATAGGACTATTCAATGGCTTGCTCAGCAGATCTGTTCTGAGGCCATGGCCAAAGCAGTACAGCTGGAGAGTAAGTATTATTAATGCATTAAATACAATCCCTTTTATTTTTATTATTACAGTGCATAGTGTTGGCAATTATTGAAGGAACTATAGAGTCAGGTCTAATTTTTTATGCATTTGTCTCACTCAACCCTATCCTGTTGGTAGTCTTAATGTGTGGAATCTATGGATTTTCTTGGGATAAATTATGGAGCAGCTTTACAAAAAATGATAAAAGGGACGCTAAGTATAAGACAGACACTAAGGATAACAAAGATGACACCAAAAAAGATGCCAAGGATAGGAGGAAAAGTCAAACAAAATAGATAATTTGGGTAACTTCTCAATTGATTGTAAGCTTATCTAAACTTTTCATCATACTTGTACCAATATCCTATACACAAAATAATGTGCAGACAAACATTATGATCATTACAATACTTTTAATTGCCATATCATGGATTTGGTCAAGAAAATTACAAAAGAAGACATTTTCAGTAAGTGAATCCTCAAAAAATAGGGCAATAGGAAAAACTAGCAAAGCTAAAGGAAGGTGGAAAGCAAGTAAATTATTACATAAACTTTGCAAAAATAAAAATGTATTTTGTTTTTAGGTTTTCTGGCAGCATTCATTCGTTTGGTAACTTGTTTCGTAGTAAGCAGCATCATTTTTAGGTACACTTACACTTCAAAAGATGGAGAAACGGTTGATCAATTTAGCCATAAACTCTATTGGAATAGAACTTACGTTGCTATATTTTCCACACATGCCATTACAAGTTTTCTGGCTTACATCCTGTCATATTTATCCTGTTACATGACACTGCACGTATCTGGGCTAGCCCTGCCAGTTCTATTTGCTACTCCACTATCCCTTGGAGTTTATATAGCTTTGATGTATTACGATGCATTCCCCTTTTACTATCAAAATTTAGTTATTTCAGAGTTAAAGGACGCACCAAAATTTTGGTACACAATTCTATCAAGTGGCTTACTGCTGTGGTTCTGTCAGCTGATATCTAATATTCAACTTTTCGTACATAAAAATGCCATTCTTGCACCAGAAAAAGATGTTTTTGTCCGCCCATATTACAACAGTATCTTGCTTGAGCAGTCACTAGCTATGAATCGGGCTGACTCCCAGTCAGGAGCTATTAAAAAAGCTGGTTCACAGTTGCAAATAAATCAAAAGCCAGAAGTTGCGTGTGAACCTGACTCACAGCCAGGAGCTAGAAAGCAACAAATGTGTAAGGTGTATGTCTGTTCCACAATGTACAAAGAGAATGAAATAGAAATGAAGCAAATGTTAATATCTATTAAACGATTATCAGACTTGTATAAGAAAGAAGAAAAACCTGTTCAAAAAGAAAATGATGAAACCAGTTCCCCTATTGCAGAAGGAGCAGCTAGGTATGAATCTCACATTTTTTTTGATGGAGGTTGTCGAGACAATGAATTGTATCCATTTGCTATTCAGCTTTTGAGTCTCATTCCAAAAACTTTCAAAGTTGACCTTAATGAAGCAGAAATATG
Source organism: Amphimedon queenslandica (assembly GCF_000090795.2). NCBI lineage: Eukaryota > Metazoa > Porifera > Demospongiae > Haplosclerida > Niphatidae > Amphimedon > Amphimedon queenslandica. The sequence goes on along the minus strand of NW_003546711.1, from coordinate 45,729 downwards.
GAAAACTCCATATGGATATCGCTTTCAATGGAAAATAGGCACAAGTGAAGTGCCATTTGTTGTTCATTTCAAAGATAATGAGATGGTTCGAAATAAGAAAAGGTGGAGTCAAGTCATGTACATGAAGTATATTCTTGAGCATAGAGAAAAGAAAAAAGAGCTTGACAATGTCTTCATTCTTACTACAGATGGCGATGTTGACTTCAAAGCAGAGTCTGCTGTTGTTCTTTTAGATATGTTAGCTCGCGATCCTCAAGTTGGTGCTGTTTGTTCATGAACTCATCCTCTTGGCAATGGTGCTATCTACTGGTATCAAGTATTTGATTATGCAATTGGTCACTGGCTTCAAAAAAGCACAGAGCATATCCTTGAATCAGTGCTATGTTGTCCTGGTTGTTTCAGTGTATTTCGTTGCTCTGCTCTTCAGCAATGTCTTAAGACATTTTCTAGTGAGGTTGAGGATGCCATGGAGTTTCTCACAAAGGATATGGGTGAGGATAGGTGGCTATGCACACTTTTAATCGAAAAGGGATGGAGATTAGAATATTGTGCTATATCTAATAATAAGACATACTGTCCTATGACCTTTGATGAGTTCTATAAGCAGCGCCGTAGATGGATTGGGTCAACCATTGCTAATATTGGGCTATTGATTAATAAAGCTAAAAAGATCACTAAAAATAATGAATCCATTAATTGGACATTCATCATATATCAGTTAATAGCTTTTTTTTCAACGATTATTTCTCCTGCTACAGTTATTCTGGTTATAGCTTCTGGTTTAACAGCATCATTTGGGATTAATAGTACTGCTGTGATTGTTGTAACAGGGCTAGTTGCAGTGTGTTATGGTATTGTGTGCATTATCACAAGTGTAAAGACTCAAATCAATATTGCTAAAGGTCTAACAGTAATCTTTGCTATGGTAATGGCTCTTGTCATAGTTGGAATCATAAAAGAGAAAACGAATGAACTATTGTCTGCCTTTCAGATAAATGAAAGCGATTCAAGTGTGGAATATAATTTTTATAGTGACAGTGGAAAATTACTGATTGCTGAAAGCACTATATATTTAGCCTTGTTTGGTATCATCTTTATAACGACAGCAATTTTTCACTTCTTTGAAGGTTTTGCATTAATACAGTCTTTGTGGTATCTTCTTGGCTTACCAGCTGGCTACCTGTTCTTGTTCATTTTTTCTATAGCTAACCTCAATGACAGATCATGGGGAACAAGAGAAACTCAGATTAGTCTTGAGAAATCTTTTAAATTAAAAAATATAAAAGATTGGGTAAAAAACCTTCCTTCTAAGTTTAAAAGAATGTTCAAAAGTAAAGATCATCATTATTCAGAAGAAAACACCAATTTAGAACCTCAGGATCTAAGAGAACTTGAAGAACAAAAAGAAAAAAAAAGTGAGGAACAAAGAGGGCTTGAGGAACAAAGAGGACTTGAGGAACAAATAACCGAAAACTGTACAGATCCAAAACACCGCGAGTGCAGTGAAAGTGAAAAATATCATGGTAAGATTTATGAAAACTACATCTATTACACTCATATGTACAGAATATGAATGGCTGGAGAACTGGCTTAAAGAAACTAACAGTATGGTAAGAGCTACATGTATGCACATATTAATAAAAATTTATTATAAAGATAAAATTAATACAACTAACAGATAATAAAAGCATGTTTATCTATAGCTGGAGTTCTTACTTTTGAATAATTGAAAAATATATATTGATGTTGATTTTACTTTACTTTCCCTTTTACAATAATAAACAAGCATAACAGTACAAACACAATATACAAACTGATTATATACAAACTATGATTATAGGAACAACCTGGGGGCTTTCAGTGCCCCCAGGTTGTAAAAATCAAATAGTGCAGGCAACAGTTAACCTTAGATGCCATTTTCCAGATAATAACATCATTATTCTTCTGTATTGTATACATTTTAGGATTTTTTAAAAGAATTTATAGAGGAAGGTTACACCTATGAAAAACTTGTTGTGAGGATGACAAAAAAGGTTATATTAATGCTCATTTACAGTAATCAGCAGTACACATTACTTGTATAATAGGATTTTGAAGACATCGGGGTTAAACCCATTGGATATGTTCATCGTTTATGCAAAGCTGCTCGAAAGCTTCGTTGTAAACCTATTCGTTCTGGATTGCCAGTAAATATAATCATTAAACCAACAACCACCTAATACCTTTTTCCATAGAAAGATGTTAAGGAATGGATACTTGAATACATAAAAATAATAGACTTGGAAGTTTGCTATGTGTGCCAATTTGAAAAAGCAGGTTACTCTTCAAAAGAAGATATTGAAAACCTTGCTTATATAACTGAAGATGAATTAATGAATACTATAGGAGTTAGAAAGAGAGGTAGATAAAATATCTGATTTAATTTGATTTAAAATCCTACATAGCTCATGTGAAGAGGTTCATGGAAGGGATTAAACTTTTAAAAGTTATAAATAAAAGTATGTACCATTCCGTTTCTACATTTAGGAACATACAACATAATTTTTATATAGAGGAAAAGAAGCTTGATGAAACTCTGAAGGAACTTGAGGAAAGTAAAAATACACAAAACACAAGTTTAGGTGAAGAAGAAGAATTCTGGAGGAAATTAGCAGCAACAACTCTACAACCAATACCAGAGCACTTGAATAAAGTTATACAGCTTCGTAATAGTCTAAAGCAGTTACGTAACTACACTCTGATTGCTGTACTAATAGTCAACCTCATGTGGCTCATTCTTCTCTCTATTTTCACATTTAATGAGTTAAAAGAAGTTGGACTAACAGCCAGTATTCTTAGTCTACTTTTTCTGGTTTCATACGGAATCTTAATAATTATCCAATTTTTTGCAATGGTATTCCATCGGGTAGTCACACTCTCCCACTATATTGCTCGACTGAATCAAGACATGCCAGTTGAAAATGATGAAAATGACGAAGGTGATGAAAGTGATGAAAGTGATGAAAGTGAAAATGAAGAACATTAGACATTAGTTAGTTAGTTAGTTAGTTAGCTAGTTAGTTAGTTAGCTAGTTAGTTAGTTAGTTAGTTAGTTAGTTAGTTCGACTGTAATATTTGCTGCTACATTATTCATGTAATTTAATGCTGCATTCTAAATATGTAATTTGCTAATATGCTTTATAGGAACAGAAATATTTATTTCATTGTATTACATTATTAGTTTTCTTTCTTTAGTTTATGCCATTAAAATATAATTTGAGGGTATATTATGTACTGCAGAATTCAAATAAGCAAACAATCAAAACTGTTACAATGCACTTAATAAATTGCCACTTAATTTCCAGAATAGAACTTTTATTATCATTGTGGATTTTCCATATGAAACTTCTTCAATCACATGTGTGATAATTAATGGCACAGTAACCTTCATGCATACATGTACATGTACACACAATTACAATTTACTGTTATCAAGAGTACATAATAATCTTGCTGTTATTATTGTTACTATTAATAGACTGACTTTTGGTTCATCCATCTTTCCTTCTGTATTCCTATCTTTCTCATTCTCTGTAAATAAACAAAGTGTTGCTGTGATTCTCAATTTTTCAAACAGAAATATCCGAGCTATCAATTGTCTTGTCTCCATTCAGTTGTAGACTAGATCTACTAGACTATTACCTCTAGCAGTTTCCAATATTACTTAATATGCAAATGCAGCTAGGGAGCCAAAAAACTTAATTCAGTCTTGAAAAAGGGTTAGTGGACCCATTTATTCTTTAGACATGTAAGTATACATAACATGCACAGCATATAGACCTGCTATACACCAAACCTTGCACCCTCACCAAGCAATCTCGGTTAATGTTCTCTTTCTCCAAGGTATCATCACTAAGACCATGGGCCATGAATGAGCCAGACAATTTACACACCAACCTAATTAGATATACAGTAAACACAACCTATTTACTACGATGCACATACATGATACATAGCATTGCAGCTGCAGCAATAAATTAAAGGAACATTGACCTCAATAAAAAATCTACTAGATTGCCACAAAACTGTAATTGTAAAAATAGTATCATTATTTATCAGTATTACTATACACATAGCTCTGAATTTTCATTGGTCAAAAATTTTCTCACAAAGCATTTTGTTGAAAAAATTTTTGCAGTAAGCACTATGTAGAAATTTAACAGAAATGACAGAAATTTAAATTTTTTAATTTTTGACTGAGAGTTATTTTAAAATCAAAAGCATGGGCAATTATAATTTGACCTCAGATGTATACGCTAAACTAAATTCAACTCCAGCATCAATGTACATGTAACATCGGGACTAGGGACTAGTGTGTATTGTAAATCAACCTTAACACCCTCTACATTTTACCTGATGACGATGGAACAAACAAAACTAATGTTGGTGGTCACACATAGATCCATACAGTATCAAGCAGACAGCACTAGGAGCAGTCTGATTGATAACATGTTCAAGTTCCAGTCACTTGGAGTTAGGACAAAGGTCTTAATATATCTAAGATCCTAGTTCTTAGGTACTACAACCCAAAACCACTCCTGTGGGTGTGATCTTATATAGAACACGTGCATACATGTGGGGCATGCCAAGTGAAATAGAAATTTCATTGTATATGGTAGATAGTATAATCATGTTGAAAAAAATTATAATGGTACAAAGTAGCTATAATTTGATCATTTGTAAAGTGCAAATACTGTAGGGCACCTGTGTGCAAAAATAATAGTAAAAAAATTTTTCTTATATGTCATTTATTATACTTCATCCTCATGCAGGGGCCACACGGACATTGTGCCTTGAAAAAATAGAAAACATCTTCTTCAGCTTTTGCTTCCAGTTAAAACAAGACTAATAAACATCAGTAAGTTTATCTATTTACAGCATTTAGACATGACTTACTGCAGTAAAATTAGGCCCACTGACAGCAGTCAATGCAGTTTCCTCCCCACCTGTAATACAATTAACTTTTAAATTTTTGAATCAGCTCTATATTCCTCACTTGCTGATTGCCACTGTGTGTCTTCAGTAGGTAGAATCTAGTAGTGATGTTCCTCTTGTGTGCTATTAGAATGACCATCAGCAGGATACCTGCAGTGATCAGCAGGATTCATTTGACCAATATCTTGTGGTAACTGCTGGTCAGTAGATGATGATGGCCGCTTCATTGGAACATGTCCATGTTCATCCAGCTCAGGAGGAGTTGGAGGATGAATAGAAAACTAAAGTGACTCATACTAATATACAATTAGTCATTGTGAATATATATTACTTGTGATGCAATGGACCATGATGATGACTGTCTCAGCCAGCCGTAACTTTCTAAGAGTTTAATACATTCAGTGTGATTCCTTTGATTAGCATGATCAAGAGGAGTCATATCACTAGCATCCCTTTGTCCACGATCAGCTCCTTGTCTGTCAGGTAATATTAAAATATGAAGAAAGAGAGAAATAAAAAGAAACAACAAGTGAGAAATACATCAAATGTGATGTGTGGTTTGTTGATTAAATGGTATACAAATTTACAAAATTTTTATCAGTGAAAGTGCAAGGTTCATATTAATAGTAAAATGTACCTCAGTAGTAACTGGATAATACCAGGCTGGTTTGCTGCAGCTGCCCAATGGAGAGGAGTAGTCCCTGAATTATCTTGACAATGAAGATCACAGCTGCCGGATAGTTTATAATTCTTGTTATTTGCTTTATCAATAAATTTTATCAACATACCTTTTGCAAGCAAGTAATGCTCTTACACAGTCAACAGAGCCTTCAGCACATGCATAGTGTAAAGTTGTTCTTCCCTTGAAATCTGCAAAAGTAGCAGCTATTGGTCTGGACTCAAGGATGGCCTGTTACAAGTAAAATCATTAAATATCATTTATTTCTATTTACTTTGATACAAATTGGAGAAAAGAGAAGTACAGCATAGTTTAGTGGTGTTCGACCTTTACGATCTTGTGCACAAACATTAGTAGTTGGAACACATGAGAGGAGTGTGCTGATGTGTTGATGCTGTTCACACATTACAGCCCAATGCAAAGGAGTTAAACCTTCCATGTCCTAACACATAAGAAAATTATTATAGTAAATTAATAAATATTAAAACTCACAGTTTGTTTTCAATATTTCCAATTACATGTTTACAAAGGACCTTTAAACATAAGGCGTTCGGTGTTTTCATTACCCAGTGAGAAACTGACCTTCCATGAGGGTCAGTTATGTGAACATCAGCTCCATTCCTAGAATATAAATGTGTTATTATTACTTATTATTAATTCACTGTAATTATACCGTAGTAGAATCTTAATGATTTCAGGCCTAGCATGATAGACAGCCCAAAACAATGCTGTAAGATTAGCATTGTCAGTAGCATTAACATCAGCACCCATATTGATCAGTGACTTTTAAAATAAAATTAATAAACTGCCTCAATTCAATGTACTATCTATTATATATACCTCACAAATTTTTGTTTGATTGCCCAAGACAGAATACATGAGAGCAGTATGCCCACCTTCATCTTTGTAGTCAATACCGTACTTCATTACCTGAATGATGCAATAATTAATGTGAATTAATTGAAACAACATCATATACAACTGACCAGTTTCTTTAAATGAGATCTATTGCCTTTAAACAATGCTGATTGATGCAACTCGTGTTGACTCATTAATTCATTATTGACCTGCTCAGGCTCATTCTGTGA
>NW_003546711.1:25985-34803 GCF_000090795.2 Amphimedon queenslandica | reverse complement strand
ACTACTATGATGAGTTAGACTTAGCTGACATACCAGCTCAGCAGCATGCAGCTAGCCTATACTGGATGCTTTTCTTTATGATCATGGTGCCCAACACAATAACATGGGTTAGAGGACTATTCAATGGCTTGCTCAGCAGATCTATTTTGAGACCATGGCCAAAGCAGTACAGCTGGAGAGTAAGTTTACAATGGCTATGCATAATGATAGTACACTGTATGATAGATCTAGTATAATGGGACCCCTTTCACAATTTTTGTCGAGAATTTGTTTTATAATTTTTTTTACCTAAACCAAAAAGGTTAAAGCTACATGCAGGTTCATAAAGCTATGTTTTGTGCTAATTGTGTGCCGGGGCTTTGTTTGTATGTGCCTTGCATAAGATCTCAATGATAAGATGTATCATTAATGGGCCAAAATTAGGCCATGAATTGATATTCAGAGGCAGATCTAATACTTTTAAAATAGTAATAGTAGCAAAGCATGCCACAATTTTGGTACAACATTATGGTAGATACTACATATCTATAGTCATTTATCTGCAGTAAAAATGATCCATTTCACTACTAAGCCAAATTACAAAATACTAGTATATGTATACATATTATACCATGGCTTCAAGTATATCAGTAGTGAGACCCAAATCCTGAGATATCTTCCTGAGGCAAAGCGGAGGACAGATATCAAGGGATGAGAGTCTCATATTACTGATATAGACTTAATTCGAAGGTATGGTATCTATATGATATATTCGGTATACTTAATGTAAGATCAAATCACACAAAGCTTGCCATTGAGCATTTAACAGTGCCTAGCCGGGTGGATCTAGGGGGGGGTTGTGGGGTTGCGACCCCCCAAAAACATCAAAAAGTTTTAATGATTATTGATTTAGCCACAAAATTCCTGTACAGAATACTAATGATACCATCTATGATTAGAGTTTACATACTGCCTTGTCTTTTGGATACTTTAATATCTATGGCTTTGCACCATTTTTTCACAACTCTCTTATTTCTAATAAAATCCTGAATTCATCCCTGATTTGATCATTTGTAGTGACAAGAGATAGAGAAAAAGAGAAGTCTTTTTCCTAGTCATTAAAGTATCCTTTATACTTGCAAGAACAAAAAGTAAAGGCCAGAAAAAGCCTAAAGTTAGGCAGCTAAGACAAAAAGAGAAAGCTGTGGCCCGCATGGCACTATAAATATCATTATAATCATATGGAGGTGCAAGGGCAGGGGTATACAATAGCATAATGGCATACATCATTATTATTATTATTATTATTATATCAAGACAAACAAAAAGGGAAACCCCATAAAAAACACAGAACAGAAAGCTAAACTAAAATAAAATACACAACAAAACAATAACAATTAATAGTTTCAATATGCCATTCACTTGGGGAGGCAAGATGGAAGTGCGACCCAACCACATTTGAGCGTTAGATCCCCATAAAGTCACAGACAACCTCTGAAAGAAATGATGGAGAGTGGGTTTAGAGGGAGGGAGACCAAATCTAGTACCGAGGTGATGACCGAAGGCACGGATTATTATTATTATTATTATTATTATTATTATTATTATTATTAAACAACTTTACAGTACATTAAAAATGTACAAAAATAAAACTTTTTGAAGGACTGTGTCAAAACAGCCTTTAATAAGTAATAAGTAAATAGAGTAGAGGAAAGGAAAGAGAAGGAAGGAATGATTAGAGTAGGAAAAAGAAAGGAAATAAACAAGCTATGAAAACAAAAAACAGAAGGTTAATTTTGAAATATAACATTTGGCACAGGGACAACAAACATGATAGGTACAAGGATTAGAAGGGTCCAAATGATTTTTAAAATGTTCATAATAATAAGATTTAATAATGTAGAAAGAGATAGGGAAAGATCGAGAGGCATGAGAGAATTATAGAGAACAGAAGCCAGTTGAAATAAAAGAGCCTGGACAAGTTATATTTGAGGCATAGATATGTTTTAATTTGCTAAAGTTGAAGCTGTTACATAATAATATACACCTGGTGGTGCCTTTAATTTTACAATAAGTATATATAGTCAATTAAACTAGCTCTGCTAGTTAACTTCCTTCTACAATGTACCATTGTTGTATAACTGTAATGAAAGTGAATGGACATCATTGTTTGCATGTTGTATCTTATTCACATGCTCATATAGACAAAGTATGCATGTAGTGATTTGTTGTATGTGCATGTTTCTCTCACTCTCCTTTCTTTTCATTGTATGATCTTCATTACATAACTATATACAATTGGTGGATGGTAATCCTCCTTCCCTTAGCCTGCCCATTCGCAGCTACAATTACTTTTATTTTATTACCATATAGTGCATAGTGTTGGCATTCATCGAAGGAGCTGTAGAGTCAAGTCTAATTTTTTATGCATTTGTCTCACTCAATCCTATCCTGTCGGTAGTCTTAATGTGTGGAATCTATGGATTTTCCATGACTCAAATCACTCAAATAATTGAATTATGTATGAGCAAGTGCAATAATCAGGGTAGATCTAATAATAGAAGATGCACATTCAAGGGCTGCAGCTGGATAATATGGGCAATTTCTTATGTGATGACAAGCATCTTTAAATTTGTTTTCATAATAGTACCATTATACTGTACTCAAAATAAAGTGCAGATAGAAATCATAATAGTTACAATCCTTTTAATTGCCTTATCATGGATTTGGTCTCGAAAATTACAAAATGTGACATTTACAGCAAGTCAGTCCTCCAAAGAGAGAGCAAAACAGAAATTAGATCTGAAAACCAACGAAGTTAAAGGAAGGTGGAAAGCAAGTAAATTACTATTGAAATATTTGGCAACCGTATATATTAATAATTAATATTTTGTTTTTAGGCTTTCTGGCAGCAACTGTTCGTTTGTTGCCTTGTATCATAATAGGCAACATTGTTTTTAGGTACAATTACATGTTTACTTTGCAAGAGGACAAAATGGCTAATTACAATTTATTTAGTCATCAGCTTTATTGGAGCAATACTTACATTGCTATATTTGCCACACATGTCATTACAAGCTTGCTGGCTTATGTCCTGTCGTTCTTATCCTGTTACATGACACTGCATGTGTTTGGGCTAGCCTTACCAGTTCTGTTTGCTACTCCATTATCCATTGCAGCTTACATTGCTCTGATAAATTACGATATATTTCACCTCTTTTATTATCAAGATTTAGTCTTTTCGGAGTTAAAAGAAACACCAAAATTTGGTTACATGATTTTAACCAGTGGCTTGCTACTATGGTTCAGTCAGCTAATATCTAATATTAAACTTTTCACACTTAAAAATGCTATTCTTGCATCAGAAGAAAATATATTTGTTCGCCCGTATTATAACAGCATCTTGCTCGAACAGTCACTAGCTATGAATCGAGATGTCTCATGCAAATCAAATGTACAATTTAATGGAAATCGACAAATGTGTACAATGTATGTCTGTTCCACAATGTATCGAGAGAATGAAACAGAAATGAAGCAAATGTTAATTTCCATTAAACGATTATCAGATTTGTACAAAAAAGAGGAAGAGAAACAAAACAGTTTCATTAAAGCTGATCAATATGAGTCTCACATTTTTTTTGATGGAGGTTGTCGAGAAAATCAACTGTATCCATTTGCCATTCAGTTTTTGAGTCTCATTCCAGACACTTTAGATGTTAAACTTAAAGATGCTGAAAAATGGAAAACTCCATATGGATATCGCTTTCAATGGAAAATAGGCACAAGTAAAATGCCATTTGTTGTTCATTTCAAAGATAACCTGAAGGTTCGAAATAAGAAAAGGTGGAGTCAGGTTATGTACATGAAGTACATTCTTGAGCATAAAGAGAAGGGAAAGGAACTTGACAATGTCTTTATTCTTACTACAGATGGTGACGTTGACTTCAAAGCAGAGTCTGCTGTTGCTCTTTTAGATATGTTAGCTCGTGATCCTCAGGTTGGTGCTGTTTGTTCACGAACTCACCCTCTTGGTTATGGCCCCATTTACTGGTATCAAATATTTGATTATGCAATTGGTCACTGGCTTCAAAAAAGCACTGAGCATATCCTTGGATCAGTGCTATGTTGTCCTGGTTGTTTTAGCATGTTTCGTTGCTCTGCTCTTCAGCAATGTCTTGAGACATTTTCTAGTGAGGTTGAGGATGCCATGGAGTTTCTCACAAAGGATATGGGTGAGGATAGGTGGCTGTGCACACTTTTAATTGAAAAGGGCTGGAGATTAGAATATTGTGCTATATCTAATAATAAGACATACTGTCCTATGACCCCCGACGACCTCTATAAGCAGCGCCGTAGATGGATTGGGTCAACTATTGCTAATATTGGGCTAATGATCAAGAAAGCTAAAAAGATTACTAAAAATAATGAATCTATTAATTGGACATTCATCATATATCAGTTAATAGCTTTTTTTTCTACCACCCCGTCACCTGCTACAGTTATTCTGGTTATAGCTTCTGGTTTAACAGCATCATTTGGGATTAATAGTACTGCTGTGATTGTTGTAACAGGGCTAGTTGCAGTGTGTTATGGTATTGTGTGTGTTATCACAAGTGTAAAGACTCAAATCAATGTTGCTAAGGGTCTAACAGCTGCCTTTGCTATGGTAATGGCTATTGTCATAGTTGGAATGATAATGGACAAAACCAAGGAACTATTGTCTGCATTTCAGATGACTAAAAGTGAAAGCGCAGACTACAATATTTATAGCAACAGTGGAAAATTACTTGTTACTGAAAGTACTGTGTATTTAGCCTTGTTTGTTATCATCTTCTTAACAACAGCAATTTTACATTTCTCTGAGGGTTTTGCATTGATACATTCTTTGTGGTATCTTCTTGGCTTACCAGCTGGTTACCTGTTCTTACTCATTTTTTCTACAGCTAACCTCAATGATAGATCATGGGGAACAAGAGAAGCCAAGATTAGTCTTGAAAAACCCTTTCAACTAAAAGATATAAAAAATTGGTTAAAAATAATTTCTAATAAATTAAAAATGCTTTTCAAAAGTAGAGCTCATTACGATTCAGAAAAAAGCACCAGTTTTGACCAAAATTGTCATAGTCATGATCCTCATCAAAGCAAGCTTGAGGAACAAAGAGGACTTGGGGAACAAAGAGGACTTGAGGAACAAAGAGGACTTGAGGAACAAAGAGGACTTGAAGAACCAAGAGAAACAGAGAAGTGCACATGTACAGAATACAGTGCAGGAGAACAAGATAATGGTAACAATTATATTTTTGAAATTATTTTTATACTCTTACAGGATACAAATGGCTAAGTGAATGGCTTAAAGTTAATAACAGCTTGGTAAGAACTAAAGTTAAAATGTACTGAATTTAAAGTGATGTCACATGGCTCCAAAATTGGCATTCTTGCTAATTACTTGTATCAAAAAGAAAATGACACAAAAAGTTCTTTTTCTAAAAATACTTTCACAATAAAAACATACCGTAAACAGGTAGTAATTTTTCACCTATGTTACTAAGTGTGTCATATTGGCCCAATTAATTAACTATATATTACCATCATTCTTGTAATTATTTTAGGTTTTTTTAAAAGAATTTATAAAGGAAGGTTATACTCATCAAAGTCTTGTCGTGAGGATGACAAAAGAGGTTATGATTGACATTTATTAAAATTATAATACTGTAATTTTAATTGGAAGGGGTAAAATTTTGGTTAATTGCTATATTTTTGGTGATTGGTGGATGTGCCATTGAGCATGTGCATGGTTCAAAATGATTTGGCGAATGACTATCAAAAACACCAAATTTACTAAAATTTCCCCCTTCAAAATTACCAGCTACACTATACTTTCTGTCAATTAAATTTGAAATACTTCAATTACATACAACAGGATTTTAAAGACATTGGGGTTAAACCCATTGGATTTGTTCAACGTCTATACAAAGCTGCTCAAAAACTTCCTTGTACACCTATTCGTTCTGGATTGCCAGTAAATTTAGTATTATACAAATAACTACCTGATAGTTTTTTAGAAAAATGTTAAAGAATGGATCCTTGAATATTTGGTTATAACAGATTTGGAAGTTTGCTATGTGTGTAAATTTGAAAAAGCTGGATATTCTTCACAAGAAGATGTTGAAAACCTTGCATTTATAACAAAAGATGAATTAATGAATACTATAGGAGTTAGAAAGACAGGTAAAATATCAAATTTAATTAAATTTAATCTTACTTATTATTCTACATATAATTGTAGCTCATGTGAAGAGGTTCATGGAAGGGATTAAACTATTAAAAGTTATGAATGAAGGTATGGACCTTTTTGTTTCTGCATTTACATGTAGGGATATTTACTTTTATACAGATGAAATCAGGCTTGCAGAGGCAACAAATACTCTGAAGGAAATTGAGCAAAGCACGGGACTTGAAGAGGATGATAAAAAATTCTGGGAGGAATTAGCAAAGAGTACACTAAGACCAATACCAGAGCACTTGACTAAAATTACAGAGCTACGTAATAATCTGAAGCAGCTACGTAACTACACTCTGATTGCTCTGCTAATAGTCAACCTTATGTGGCTCGTCCTTCTCTCTATTTTCACATTTAATGAGTTAAAAGAAGTTGGTCTAACTGCCAGTATTCTTAGCCTGCTTTTTCTGGTTTTATATGGAATCTTAATAATGGTCCAATTCTTTGCAATGATATTTCATCGAGTAGTCACACTCTCCCACTACATTGCTCGACTGAATCAAGACATGCCAGTTGAAAATGATGAAAACTCAACAGTATAACAATGATAGTAGTTAGTTAGTTAGTTAGTTCATTAGTTAGTTAGTTCATTAGTTAGTTAGTTCATTAGTTAGTGTGTCTCATGTATTAGTATATTGTTTTTTTGCTTCTTCACTTGAGTATTATTATTTGCTGTCAAATCAGTTAAGACCAGATTATTGTAAGGCTCTAGTTTTTGCCACCATTATGATATCACAATCGCAGTTTAAAACCATGTTACCTTTCCTCTACAATATACTTTTTCAAATCTGTAGCAACCTGGCAAGCCATAAAAGTTGCCATTCAATGCCTTGCAAGAATTTTTCAGCAGAATAATGAACACATTCAGGACAATTGGACAAAAGTAATACTGAGTCATAAAAACTTACTGAAAATAATCATTATAATTTAGTAAAGTAATACAAGCTTGTAAAATAGAAAAATTATGAACAAACATAATTCAATAAATTCAAATATACTTTATTCACCAATTGATTATACACAAATATACACATAAATAATGGTAAAGTTTTACAGTAAGTATCACATGGTTTGTACCTTTCTCATGCAGGGGCCACACGGACATTGTGCCTTGAAAAAATAGAAAATATCTTCCTCAACTTTTGCTTCCAATTAAAACAGGACTAGTATAACATAAATAAGCTACTCCATTTAGACATAATACTTACTGCACTAAAATTAGTTCTACTGACAGCAGTCAGTGTAGTTTCCTCCCCATCAGCTGTAATACAAATAGTTAATATTTTGATTTAGCTCTATCTTCCTCACTTGCTAATTTTTGCTGTGTGTCTTCAGTAGGTAGTAATGATTGTTCCTCTTGTGTGCTATTAGAATGACCATCAGCAGGAAGCCTCAGTCTATCTTGCCTGCAGTGATCAGCAGGATTCATTTCAGTAATATCTTGTGGTGATTGCTGGTCAGGTGTAGATGATGATGGCCGCTTCATTGGAACATGTCCATGTTCGTCTAGCTCAGGAGGAGTTGGAGGATGAATAGAAAACTGGAGTGATTCATGCTAAAATACAATTAGTTATTGTGAATAATGTTACTTGTGATGCAATGGACCATGACGATGACTGTCTCAGCAAGCCATAACTTTTTAAGAGTTTAATACATTCAGTATGATTCCTTTGATTAGCATGATCAAGAGGAGTCATATCACTAGCATCCCTTTGTCCACGATCAGCTCCTCGTCTGTGAGGTAATATTAAAAATATGAAAAAAAAGAGAAATAAAAAGAAACAAGCGAGAGTTTGATGTGGTCGTTCTACATGCATTAAATGTTAGACAAATTCACATGTCAATGAATGTGCGAGGCTCATATTAATATTAAAATGCACCTCAGTAGCAACTGAATAATATCAGGCTGGTTTGCTGCAGCTGCCCAATGGAGAGGAGTAGTCCCTGAATTATCTTGACAATGAAGATCACAGCTGCCAGATAGTTTATAATTCTTATTATTTGCTTATTATTTTTATCAACATACCTTTTGCAAGCAAGTAATGCTCTTACACAGTCAACAGAGCCTTCAGCACATGCATAGTGTAAAGCTGTTCTTCCTTTGAAATTTGCAAAAGTAGCAGCTATTGGTCGGGACTCAAGGATGGCCTGATACAAGTAAAATCATTAAATATCATTTATTTCTATTTACTTTGATACAAATTGGAGAAAAGAGAAGTACAGCATAGTTTAGTGGTGTTCGACCTTTGTGATCTTGTGCACAAACATTAGTAGTTGGAACACATGAGAGGAGTGTGCTGATGTGTTGATGCCGTTCACACATTACAGCCCAATGCAAAGGAGTTAAACCTTCCATGTCCTGGCACATAAAATATTATAGTAAAACTTTATAAATATTAAAACTCACAGTTTGGTTTTCAATATTTCCAATTACATGTTTACAAAGGACCTTTAAACATAAGGCGTTTGGTGTTTTCATTACCCAGTGAAAAACCAACCTTCTGTGAGGGTCGGTTATGTGAACATCAGCTCCATTCCTAGAATATAAATGTGCTATAT
>NW_003546711.1:17111-25975 GCF_000090795.2 Amphimedon queenslandica | reverse complement strand
TTGATTGTATCCTTGCATACTTGGATCAAATGTGTCTTCATCATCACTGCTGCTTGTTGTGGTTTGGTGTTTTACTGGCGACGGTGACCTGTTTGATTTGGCTAGTTTAGACTTTCGTCTTCTATGCCTCTTTTTAGGTTGATCCTTTGATATGGAAGTCGATGATGATGACGATAATGAAGGCTCAACTTTTATACTAGCTTTAGGAGTGGGAGAGTGAAGTCTACTTCTCAATGGTTTTATTGGTTTTAAAACAGCATTAGCTGGAGGTAACAGACCATCTGTTTGAGACTGTTTCAATGGTAACACTCTAGGAAGAACATGAGGAATGTCATTCAAAGGAGGAGGGCAAGCAACATTGTTAGAAGAAACAACAGGAATTGCCTTATCATCTTCACTGTCTGAACTTGAGCTTGATGATGATTCTAAAATGCGAAATAATAAAGTAAGAATATTCCATGGACAAGCATATGCCTTACTTTGAATCTGTGGCTTAATCTTGGGAAGAGAGCTAGGTTTTATTGAGGGAACTAGAGGTGCTTTTTGAAGCTACAATGTTCAACAGTATAATGGGTTAATGGAACATTATGACTTACAGGAAGTGATTGATTGTTTGGAAGTAAAGATGAGGTATGGTTGGTTTTTTGAGCTTCAACTTTAAGGGGAGGTAAAGTATTTACTCTAGCAGAATAACTTGGTATACTAGGTCTGTGCATGCATAAACAAATAAAGTAATAACAAGTAAGAAACATTAATTTCCTTACTGTGTGGGTGGTTGCTTTGACAGTCTTTCTCTCTCAATATCACGAATACTGACAATAGCTTGAAGACTTTGTACTGGTAATTGTTCGAAAACCATCCCATTGACACTGACTGCAGTTTGACTTATAATTTCCAAATTTAAGTTCTGCTCATTGCTAACATTAAGCTCCTGGAGAATTGTTCTTTTCAGGCTATCAGTCTTAATCATTTTTGAGCCAAGATCAGTTTGAGATAGCATTAAGCAGACAGGTGAGCTAATAGCCTTACTATTATACAATCCTTTGCAAAAGTTTATTATTTTTTTTTGTTGTGTGTTCTTCAGTCTCATTCATTAGTAATGTATTGATTACTATCAATCGAGAGTTTCCAAAGAATCCTGGAAAAAGCAACTGAGTGAGTGATGTTGATAAACATGATTCTGTAGCAGCTTCATGGTCAGAAGAACTTAAGTTTAATAATGTGTTGTGTAAGGCAGTAAGACCATTATCAATACAAATTGAGTTTTCAGCATGAAACGTTTTGATTTGAGAGCCAGCAAGGTCAACGATTATCAGTTGTGATGCAAAGACTTCATCAACCCTTGAGTTGTTATTGCAGGATTCTATGGTGTAATGAAAAACAGCATGTGTACTGTGTGGTTTATAATCTCTCAATGGGTTGAGGGATCTTGTTGCTTCATCTGATCTTAAGACTCCAGTTGCATTTCTCATTAATTGTGCTTTTTCAAGTAAATTCACAACATCCTGTGTAGTCGTTAAAGATTGCTTTGTGGCGTCAGGAAAAATGAATTTGTCATCGATCCGTTTTGCTTGCAAGTTTCGCTTCCTTGCATCAAGAAGGTCTGCAACTTGCCCTCTGCTTGTTATGTGGTAGAAGCTACCTTTAATCTGAGCAATACTATTTTTGGAAGCTGCAGTCTTGATGAACTCATCCATGCAACGAACTATGATGCCTCTGGCTTTAGGGTTACTACGAGATTCGCCTGGGCTACCAAAAGCAGTGTATGATTTACCACTGGAGGGAAGACCATACAGCAGTATTATTAGACTATGACCCTCCATTGCCTCTCCAACCCAGTCAGACACAGCATCAGTGAAAAACTCACCATGTGCAACATTCTCTCCAAACTGCATCCCTTTAGCAGCTTCGACTAATTCCATATCTAGGACCCTGTGCTTTTCTCCCTCTTGGCATGGTTTGCATCTCAGGACTAGCCTTTGAGAGGACATTTTCTGTATTTGTTATGACTGGTTGCCAACAACACCTTCCCATGAATATCTGAAATTGAATTAAGGAGGTGTGGCTTGAGTTTATGATCGATCATAGATATTATAGACTACGTAACCGGGATTGGAAACTAGGATTCCCTGGTGGACAACGTCCGTGATTAAATTGGGCGTTAAATAGAATAATATTGACCATGTGGCTTGCTTTTCATGCGGAAATAATGAATTTTTGGTTTTAAAGCAGTACTGTAGTCAAATACAATGCATGAATTAAAATGCTAACCCCCCAATTCCATGCACACAATATCACCCTATCATCACCCAAAAGGAGAAACCTCTGCTTGTTTTATAAAAGCTGTAACAGGTACGACAGTGGACTGTTCGCAGAAACAGTATTTCAGATATTACTCCTCTCACATAGCAAATCAGTAAATGAAACTATGACAGTTCCATGCACAATGATTGTGGAAACATTTCCAATGATCTTGTTAGTCTATTTTTACCCGTGTAATGGAGCAACAGGTACAAAAAGTTTTGAAAATTTGCAAGTAACAGAAATTTGAACAATATCACAGTATATTTGCAAAATAACAATGGTATCATTATTTTTTTCATTATAGTCATGTTACACAAACACTAAAGTATTGAAATATTATTAAAATAACAAAAAATCAACATTGGTTTAAATACAGTCTTCCTTTGAATGTCGTCGATGAGTAGCCATTTTTTGACCACACCCACCAAAATCCAATCACGGACCCTGTGTCAGCCGGTTTGTACTGGTTTGAATGGATCACGTGACCTAGTTTCCAATCCCGGTTACGTAGTCTATAATATCTATGGATCGATATAAATTAAGAAGGTGTGGCACAATCGATAATTATTATTGCACTTGTGTGGGTGTGGGTGTGTGCTAATTTGACAAAACAATGGCCTTGGTGACTAACATATCTCAATGGATAGAAGAAAACAAGTCTTCATTTGTTCCTCCAGTCTGTAACAAGTTGATGTAAGTCATAGACCCTTCTCATCCTTAGTCACTGCCTTATTCTCACTCTCAGGCACGGGAAGGGTCAGTTGAAAATCATGTTTATTGGTGGACCAAATCAGCGCAAAGACTTTCACATTGATGAGGGAGAAGAGGTAATACTAGTAATACACACTTGTAGACTTTACCAGCCACATAATGCATAAGATTAATATTTGCATGTTTACTAGTGGCAATGCTGCAGTTATACAGGTTTGATGGGCATATACCACCCACACACCCACCAGACAGGAAGATTATCTAATCTATACCATGAGCTCCTGATACTAAGATTTCATAAACCACAATGAGTCTTAACCAAGGCTCCTGGTCTAACCCATGACATGCCCTACCCTTATCTATGGAGGCTTCATTGGCTTCATTGACTTACTTGTCAAAACACTCAACAGTGCTATAAAAACATACATATTCTATGGGCATATAACACCCACCACAGCACATGCACATCAAAGTAGCGCATGCCCATACATGCCCATAGGATAAGGTGATTTAATTATTTACTGGCACTAGGATAGGTTATTCTGTGAGTGACATCATTATGTTAAAGTTTGTTATATCACTCCTATATCTTCTGTGTGGTACAGGATGTTTTAAAAGACTCCCTTTGTAGGTTTATTTATGTAGATTACAGATTATAGGGAAAGTTTGAGAGATTTCATTAGTTAGGGCCCTTGTTTGTAATAGATTGTGATATCACATCTACTCTGTATTGCTGGAATTTGTTTTTTTTGTAACTATTTTTTATTATAGTTTTAGATTATGTGCACACAGTGAATAGGTAGTCTCGCTAGCCAGACCATTCCCCAGCCTATAGTCATTTGGGTCCATCCAAATGACTATAGGTGGGAAGGGTCTGGCTTGCGAGACTAGTGAATAGGTTTACCCACATTATTTTGGTATAGTACAGTTTAGTACTCATGCAGCTTCTTGTTCAATTTGCTCAAAAAATCTTGTACTATATACCAGTTGGTGCTAAGTATATTCATAGAATTTTGAATATTATTCATCGTGATACCGTAAATAAAGTAAAATTTTCCTGCCGCCATTTTGGAGTCTTAGTTACTAAGAGTAGAATGGGAGAAATTAATATCTTTGCTTCTATATGTTCTAGTGGCACTTATTAAAGTCCATGAGCCAACTCTAGACACTGGATGATGGTCAGTAAGCAGTAGCAATATTGCTGTAGTAGAAAAATACAGCAGTTTTTAGAGAATAAGCTCTTTCATGATTGCTCCATAGAAACCATTAGAAGTAGGACTCCAAAATGGCGGCAGGAAAATTTTACTTTATTTACGGTATCACAATGAATATACTCACAATTTTATGAATATACTTAGCGCCAACTGGTCTATTATAGTACACAGTCTTGGGCCAAATTTCACCAAAATTGAAAAGGAGAGAATTCTCAACTTTTATAATTTTTTCTGATACATATACATGTACTTATGTGGTGTAAAAAGTTTGAGCTGATTCCGATCAAATTCTGGTTTTTTATGAATTTTTAAAGTTGCTCCAAAATCAGGCAAAAGTCCCTGTACTATAGACCAGTTGGCGTTAAGTATATTCATAGAATTTTGAGTACCCGGTATATTCATGGTGATACTGTAAATAAAGTAAAATTTTCTTGCCGCCATTTTGGAGTCTTAGTTACTAAGAGTAGAATGGGAGAAAGTAATATCTTTGCTTCTATATCTTCTAGTGGCACTAAAGTTCATGAGCCAAGTCTAGACACTGGATGATGGTCAGTAAGCAGTAGCAATATTGCTGTAGCAAAAAAATACAGCAGTTTTTAGAGAATAAGCTCTTTCACGATTGCTCCATAGAAACCATTGGAAGTAGGACTCCAAAATGGCGGCAGGAAAATTTTACTTTATTTACGGTATCACAATGAATATACTCAAAATTCTATGAATATACTTAGCGCCAACTGGTCTATAGTTTGTCAAAGCAACCAGGAGAGAATTCTCTATTTTTATAATTTTTCTGATACAAATACATTTTCTTATGTTGTGTATCAACTTTGAGCTGATTCTAATCAAGTTTGGATGTTTTATGAATTTTATAAAGTTGCTAAAAAATCAGACCAACAACCAAAGACTAAATTTTGTCAAAAATGACCAAAAAAATAATTCTCAATTTTTATAATTTTTTGATACATACATGTATACAAATTTTTATGCTGTGTATCAACTTTTGCTAATTCCAATTAAATATGAATTTTTTGTGAATTTTTCAATTTGTTAAAAAGGCTGGATTTTGTCAAAAAGGGCTATGAGAGAATTTTTCATTTTTATACTTTTTCTAATACACACACATATTTTTGTTATCTATCAACTTGGAGCTGATTCTGGCAAAGTTTGAATTTTTTATGAATTTTAAAAGCTGCTCTAAATGCCATGTACTATAGTGCAGTGCTTGTGAACTCATGAAACATGCTGCTTTGTGGTAAATTCTGACAATGAAACATTGCTTTTCTCTTTTTTAGTTCTTCTATCAAAAGAAAGGTGACATGGTTTTGAAAGTCGTTGAAAAAGGTGTTCACAAAGATGTTGTCATAAAAGAAGGAGAGGTGCAATTATTATTATTATTATTATTATTATTATTATTATTATTACTTTTTTTTCTTCCTTTGATTTTCTTATTATTTTTGTCAGTGTTAATACATTTGCTGTTTTTTGTGTCATTGATTTTTCCTCTTCCCTGTTGCTGTTACCTTCGTTATTACTATTATTATTGTACGTTCTACTTTCATACACTTTCTTTTTTTAGGTATTTCTGCTCCCTAGTTGTATCCCTCACTCACCTCAGCGTTATGAAGGAACTGTTGGCTTTGTATGTTGTTATGAGATAATTAAATTAAGTATGTAAAATAGGGTCCCCTTATTTAGTGAGCAAATGTGCTCACCAAGACTATAATAGTAATTTTCACACCACCATTTTATTGCTGTTTAGCAGCATAGTTAGCAAGTCCTTAAGTAGTGGACTGAGCTATTTATAAAGAGAGGGTCCTCATATTACCCTCTTCCTTTGTGGTCGACTCAATGTAAATATGATTAGAGACCTTCACAGCACACATGTGTACATGTATCAAAGCAGTTAAATACAATGTATATTTATAAGACATCCTTAGTCTATAATCCAAACATAGGAATGACTATTTTGATGTGCCTAATGCTTAGTATAGTTAGTGAAAAAATAAAATGCATATATTAAGGCATTAAAGAGCAGGGTTTCTCACTGAGCATATGCTTTGTGAGCTAAAAAGCATGTACATGTACATGGCTTTTGAAGCAGCTTTTAAAATTCATGAAAAATTTCATTTTAATTTAATCAGTCAGAATTTTTATGCAGCACAAGAACATGTATGCATCAGGAAAAAGTAAATTTTCTCCTGACAATTTTTGATAAAATAATCTATGCTATAGTTTGTCAAATTTTCTAAATTTCATAAAAATTCAATGGACAACTATGTCAAAATCCTATGGGAAACCCTGTACTGAAGCCATGGGACTGTTATTTTTGCAAGAAATGTCTCAATTTTAGTTTAAAATGTAATTAATTTTACTATAGTTGAAACTGTACAATTACACAATGTACATTTAGGTAATGGAGAGGGAGAGGACAGAGGATGAAACTGATGGTCTCCGTTATTATGTTGATGGGACTACTGATGTGCTGTGGGAGGAATGGTTTCACTGCTATGATCTTGGTACTCAGCTAGGACCTGTCATTAAGAAGTGAGTGAGCCATTATTGGCATTGAGATAAAATTGTACAACTTTAAGTTGCATTTTCATTTTGAATTGTGTGAAAGCATTTATGATTATTTAATATAAACTCGATAGTTCAAAATTTATACTAGCTAAAATAAATTGTACGTGTACATTGTATTTTGAATGTCCTTAGGTTCTTTGCTTCTGATGAATACAAGACTGGACATCCACCTGAAGGTTTGTACTAAACAACAACAACAATAATAATAATAATAATAATAATAATAATGTCAATTATTGATTATTTAATTGTAGGTAAAGTATTCCCTCCTCCTCCTGTGAAATTGGATGTGACGACTTCAGTGATGAAGCCATTCAATCTTAATGAGGTATGTCATTGAATTGTATCTAGTAATAGCTGCAGGTCATTCTTTAATATTTAATTTGCCACACTGAGTTAATTGACAAACTTAATCAATTAGCATACATGTATCTCTTTACTTCATTATTATAGTGGATAAGAGATAATGAGCAAGAGATCAATTCCAAAGGAAATAAAATGCTTTTTGATTGGGACGGAGAATTTAAAGTATGCAAACATAAATCCTTCATGCCCCTTTAATGCTCTCTCTCATTTGATCTTTCCAATCAGTATTGTGTGTGGGGTAGTAATACAAAGCAAGAAGGACAGAACCAAGGAGAGACATTTCTCTGGCAATTGGTAAATTTTGTATCATATTAAAGTAAGATAAAAATGCATTAGAAAGGTGAGGCGACAGTGACAACTGACAAAGGGACAGTATCAATGGGTCCTGATTCATGTGTACTGCTTGGAGCTGGAGAAAAGTAATCAAAAATTATTTTAAATATAGTAATATTAACTATTATTAGGTATTCTGTTTCCATTGCTTCTGATGGGATCGGTATAACTGTCACTACTGATCCACTCGCTAATAAAAGAAAAAGCTAAATTACAAAACATTATGTATGTATGTGTGTATGTTCTGTTATAAATAGTGTCATTACATTATATTCAGTGTTTTGATTGTCTTCTTTCCTTATTTATTGCTACCCTCCAGTGAGGTAGTCCTTCAACTGCCTCCATACAACTCATAATATATTCAAACACGAGCCCAGCGATACCCCAGAAGGGAGCATACTCAAGTGTGATCAATCCATACACGTTGAATCTAAATTCAGAATAATCCCACGAATTAGCACCAAACCTGCTAAGTATCACACCACACGAGAACTCCCATGCATAAGTCAGCAGTATGTAGAATAGAATACGAACTGGAAGTGGATAATGATGCTTCTTAGCATATTGATAGACTGATTCAGCTAAAAGGAATGTACCAAATCCGTATATGAAGAAAGACCAGATAGAAGAGAAACCGTGTAGTGTTAGACCATTATTAGTTGATGCAAACAGTTCCCACAGACCAGTGAAAACCACTTCAATGAAGACACCATGAACTCCCCAGAAATACAACCTCATTGGCCATGGAAGCATATTCCTGTATCCTGCAAGCAGCCCCTCCTTCTCTTTATTGTTGACCACGCCCTTCAATATTATAAAAATGGCGTCCGCTGGAGAGATGTCAGATTCTGATTTCCGTGCTGTTTTTACTATACTGCCTCAGGTACTGAAACTAACCAAGGCTTTATTTAATAATGGGGACAGTCAAACTATTCATCAAACGGTACGTTGGCTATTGTTTAAATTACAATTATTTTTCTTGTAAAAATCATAATTTAATATAGTATTAATTTTAAAATAATTAAATTTACTCTACAGTCTGTGGAGCTCAATGCTCAATTGCAGAAGTGTCATCAAGTGGTTGATGCCACTCCTTGTCTCTCATACTCTTCAAAGGAACAAGCACTACTCCTTGAAGCAAGGAAACAATCACTTAAAGATCATGTGTATGTAATCCAACTAATTATTATTAATAATAAAATAATTTTCTTCCTCTTCTCCTCCTCCTCCTTTCTCTCTTTTCTTTAAGGATGTTACTAAAAGACATTAAGATACTTCCTCCTAGCAATTGATCACTCTTCAGTTATTTTTTTTGAATAATTTATTTTTAAGTAAGTACGAGTGTGTGTGTGGTTT
>NW_003546711.1:0-17033 GCF_000090795.2 Amphimedon queenslandica | reverse complement strand
TGGCTATAATTGCATTTAACAGGACTTTAAAACATGAATATTGTGCAATAATGGATTTCAAGTTTATAATATAAGACAATTATGACTAAACTATGTCATTAATGATAACTACAAGTTGCAATTTACCTTTAGGAATATCTTGATCAATGCTAGTAAGGAAATCTATTGGCTGAGTTATGGTCTATTGTAACAATAATGATAAAAGTTAAGTAAAGATTTCATGCCTTGTTCACATCTTCTACTTCTGGCTCTTTAAAATGATAATAATACTTCAACTGTTTAGCTTCTGGCAGAGAAAGACCTAGTAATAATAATAATAACAACAACAACAACAATAATAATAATAATAATAATAGTAATAGTAAGTATAACAGCAAAACATTGAATTTTTAATCTCAAGCACCCTGAAAAGACTTGTTTGCCACAACTTCATTCAGTGGTGTCCTCATGTATGCTCCTCTTGGTACAACAGCCACCTCTTCATCAATACGTCTAATTACAGCTGCTAGACGCTCCTCCTCTTTCATTTCAACCTAACAATAATTATGATAATCAAGGTTTCCCACAAAGCATGCCAAGTAAACTTAAAAACAAAAGCCATGAAGTGACAAGCACTACAATAGTACAGTAAATGGCTTTAGGGCAATTTTAACAATTCATTAAAAAATTCAATTTCGATCAGAATCAGCTCAAACTTACTACACAACATAAGAAAATGTATATGTATCAGAAAAATTGAGAATTCCCTTCTAGTAATTCTTGCCGAAGTTTGGCCAAAGACTCTGTCAGGGAGTTTGGCTTAATTTTTGAGTATCTTTAAAAATTCGTAAACATCCTATTTTTATTGAAATTAGGCTCATGTCAAGATTTCCATACAGTACATGAACATGTATACATGTATGTATTTTTTTTTAAATGAAAAATTCTCTCCTAGCAATTTTTGATAAAATGTGACCATAATTGACAAAAGGTACCTTACGGCGGATAGGAAAATTGGTCTTTATAGCCTAAAAAATCCAACTTCCTAAGCTCCATTTATCATGAAATTACTTCAGAGGATGCAAAAAGTTACTATGTCACTTTTAGAAACAATAGTTGTCTAACAGAGCACTCACAGGTTGATATTTTTCATTATAATGATGAATTCAAAAATCCGCCATAAGGTACCTTTTGTCAATTATGGTCACAAATACCATGGGCAGTACGTGTATAGTATTTTGTCAAATTTTGAGCAACTTTAAATCCTCTGACAAGAGCCTTCATGAATACTGTCAAATCCTAGGGGAAATCCTGGTGATAATTATCACTCATGCCCAATGCTATTCATATTTCATTATTATGTAACAAAATATTATATCATTCCTTTATCTTGATGGGATCATTATATTCCAATCAGTACATGGTATTGCTGAAGTACACAGACCCATATCCTGCCCTTCTAGAGATACTGTCACACACAAACCATACAATAACCAAAAATATGCATGTACCACGAAGCACATCCATGTACTAAACTCATGCACACACACACACACACACCCTGTCCTCTTTGTTGACATAACATGGACATGTGTCAACTTACAATGGTTGACTTTTCAGGTGTTATCTCTCCCTTGCCGATCCTGTTGGTGACTTTATGCTCCAGTATGAATGATGGGTCTCCTGTGAAGCGTCCAGGAAGCAGTGAAGACTTGACACACATGGTTTCGTCAACATGAGGCAGTAATCTCCAGTCCACACAATCTTGACTGGCAGAGAGAGAGGGGGGAGGGAGGGAGAGACAAAGATAAGATTACATTCTAATTGTTTGTATAATCGATTCAAGTTCAACAATCTATCAATATAATGTAGCTATACATACCTATACAGTCCCTTCCTTCCTCTTATCTCGTCCTTCCCTATTCCTTGTATAATGTAATAGTCATTTTGAATCCCTTTTATGATGCCCCAGAACTTGACCCTGTGGAACTTGTAGCTCTGCTGAACTAAAGTGAGAGATGTGAGAAGAGAAGCCCGTTTCTCCACACTGAGAACAATCCCACTGGAGCTGGCATACTCCAGATTCAAGGAAAGAGACTCACTGTCCATTAGATTATGTTTGTCAAAGAGATTGTAACTATGGATACGACCACACCCACATTGGTAACCATGGATACTAGGCTACCACGCCCACCAGACCCTCCCACGTGCAGCTAGCGCCACCTTACTTTTATTCTTGTTCGAAGTGCTCCTTCTCTCTTGTTTAGACTTTCTCGCTCTCTGTTCGTCTGGTTTTTTATTCATCGTCCCACCATGCCAGAGTCTGCAGGTACAGCTAAGGCAGATATACCCGAGGACATAAAACACTTGAAAAACTTTCCACACTACGACGCGTCACTTCACGACAATCCTAAATTCAGACAAAACCTTTCATCCTGGGCAAACAAAACAGAAAAGGTAAGAGAAGAATTACTTTTAAAAACATGCATTTTATCTCTCTCTTTAGCTCTCTACTGTTCTCGATGCTCTAGCGAATGGTTTCTCTGATTTCTATTCCACGGGTCTACAGCAGTATAAAGCTGCATCTTCCATTGTTGGTAGTTTACAGAAAATGTCTCAGCTCCTTGAGAACTCGTCTCCTACCATCACAGATACACTGAATAAGGTACATTATATTGATACCACATGTATTATGTATACTTGTCATTTTATTGGTTATGCCGTGGCTTGGAAGAGCAGGAAGCAACTTGTAAAGTTATTATTAGTAAAATAATTTTGCCTAATAAATTTGTATCAAGACAGACAGCTCCAAAAAGCCCATTTTCAATCTGGCGTGTGTGCATTCATGACTCATTATTTTGTTCACATTCTTAGCAGTTATGATTTACTATACAGTGTTAGGGTGTAGTAGATGATATTACATGTCTATCAGCTGTTATAGAGATGCTGATGTTGTTTGAAAGGGTTTGTTGTCAAATAGGCCATTGCCCTTTAAGGCCCGGACTCATTTATCAATGGCCTACTATACATTATATGCACTAGTGTTGATTGCATTTAAATGATGCACACAAGTAATAATGATAAGTACATGTACACACAGAGTCACACTCGCAGACAACTGCACGCACTTATGTACATGTACACCTTGTACACTACCAACTGCTACTACACTCACTTCTGCCTATGTATGCACACACACACTCTCATGCATGCATGTACATGTACCGTACACACACTCTACTGCATGTACTTGTACATATTACATTATCTGATTCTTCCTTTATACTACATTGCAGTTTGTTGAGTCGATGAACAACATGTGGTATTACTATGAGACATTTCTGGAGCAAACTCAAACACTTACTGTTGATCCAATTAGGAAGATGGCCAAGCAGTTTAGCATACTTAAAGTTAGTGGATAACAGTCAGTGTATTATGTATACATGTATGATGTGAGGAAGAGGGGAGAGAGGGGAAGGGAGGGTGAGAGTGTGGTTATGTAAATGTGGTTAAGTTAGCAGATGTGTTTAGTTAAGTTTGGAGATACAGGTTGTATATTCTTTTTGTTGAACATAATTTTATTGTTGGCACATCATCATGAGTTGTGTGTCATTAAGCAAAGTTAATCTCATGTTATCATTAATTACTCATGCAAGCTTTGTTCCTCTTCCCTTAATTCAATACTTCCCTCATCATTTAGCCTTTTATGGTATCTCCCTCTCTCTTTCCCTTCAACCCTCCTCCTCTCATTTCATTACTATTACTATATCAATCATGTACTACATGTGTATATGTACAGTACATAGTCATTTTATTCCTTCATTCATTAATAGGGTATTTATGAAGAGCTCCAGCATTATAGGAAGGAGTTCATTATGGCTGCTGATCAAATGTGTGCATGCAGGCATGTATCAAAACTAAATGATGTAAGAAACAGTATCTTAGTGTTATTGTTTAGCTGCTAATATGATATAACCCTGTCTAGTCAACATGTAACTTGAACACGAAAACACCAGATGCCAGTAGATAGCATTGTATCACTGATCACTTTTTATAATTATTATCTATTATTTATCATTAATTATTATTATTGTTATAATGCCTCACTAAAATAAATTGGTAGGAATGTCTACAGTTGAATAACCTAAAATGACACATTACATGTGCACAAGCCTCTACATGCATCCATTTATTTTCATTATTATTAATTAGAGCCAGCAGTTCAATCAGTTAGCTGAGGCTTGTTATAATGCACAGAAGACCTATCAACTGGTTCTCTCAAAATATCTCACTTGTCTTAGGGAAGCACACACAAGTGACATGGTAAGGCTCTCTCTTCTCTTTCTCTCTCCCCCCCTCTCTCTCTCCCCCCCCTCTCTCTCTCTCCTCTTTACTATACAGTTATATCTCATTACAGTATCTCTTATTGATGTTTAAGTATACTGATTGTTTTTGTAAACAATATATAGAGGCTCTGCTTAGTAGATAATTATCCTGCAGTTGTGTATAGTTCATGTGCTATTGAGCTACTTTAAATTTTAATGAATCCTTTTGTCAATGTTGGCCATGTTATGATTATAATGTTAAAAATAATAGCAAGGTTGTTGGCAACCTTTCATGTGTTTTTGGCTTGCATTATGCTCTTGGTAGTAAATATATTTATAATCTTATTGAGTTTCCCTCTCTCACACCCTCTTTACTTTTTATTGTAATCCTTTTATGTATTTCTTTGTTCATCTTGTCCCTCTCTCTCCCTCCCCCTCTCTCCCACTCAGATGGATCTATTGAGGAAACTAATGGAGCATTTCTTGACTATTTATTCTTATCATAACTATTGTGCTGAGGTGTGTCCTATCTTTATAATCCATTCCACTATTTACTTGTGTTTTCCCTTGACAGCAAATGAAAGACATGGAGGTTTACTTAACTCATCTTCATTCACAGACAAAGGAATGGAAGCTGTTTTATTGCAGTGAGATGGAGTTATGGAATGAGCTACAGAGACAGATAAAGAGAGTGGTCATGTTTGAGCATCAGCACCACATGGACTTATTACCATCCATTGATACTAGCGGCACTAGGTGAGTATGTAATTTATTGATGATGGACACTGTTGTGGGGCTTGTCACTGTAAATGTGGGGGGTTAAATGTTTAGCTGCAAACATTGTAAGTACATGTACATTTATGATAAGTACTGCCAAGAGTATATAACATCATTATGTACTCTTGGTACTATGTGCATGATGTAATTTAATAATTGGCATATTGTACTAGTAATAGAATCCTTCATACATGTATGGATTGTATTGTAGGGAAATCCCAAAGCAACCCCACAGTCGTTACATTATTATGCTGTGGTTAATGAAATACCTCTAATTAAAACTACAAGATTCATTTATTTAATAATAATGTCACTTATAATAATAATAATAATAATAATAATAATAATAATAATAATGTTGCTGGTTTACAACCAAGTACTGTATTGTCATTGTCACTTACATATAGGTGAGGTTCTTTGCATGAATAGTTTTGAAAATTCACTTCATGTTTATGATAGAATAATGTGTTTGTTATTGTCCTTGTTAGACTTGGTATGCTCAAAGTGGCTTCTAAGAAGAAAGGATTGCACTCCAGCAGTACAGGGCTAGGATCATCACGTATGTCATTATAATAATAATAATAATAATAATAATAATAATAATAATAATAATAATAGCAATAATAATGATGATGATGATGATACTAATGAAGTTATTCCTTTGCAGTAAAGCTATGCTTATAATTATTTGCTGATTGAGAGATTTTTAATTTGACATATCCTCACAGCCATAAAAGTTAATGCATGTACATGTAGTACATGCATTAACATGCTTTAATGATAGTAATACTCACTAGTTTACTTGTGCATAAAATGAATCTATTAAAAAATTTCCTGACAATGTACATTTCTTGACTGTTTGTGGCTCTCCTTTTAATTTTAATGTACACTGTTCATTTAGTGATATTCACTGTATATTATTATCCCATTGTAGCCATGATACCATTCACTCGGACTTTCTCCGATCAGATCCCTCAGTCCAGTCTACCCTCTCCCTCCCTCACTTTGGATCATATGCCCAAGCACATCAGCTCTCCAGTTCAAGTGCACAAAACAATTAACGAAACAAGTCAAACGTCTCCCAACAAATCAAGCGCATCGAGGACCTTCAGCATACCCATCTTCCCAGAGACTGAGACGTCAGACAAGAGGCTCCCCTTTTTTGAGCGCTTGAAGACTCGCTCTAATTCGGATGCAAACCTCATCTCCCCCGGTCTAGAGGAGGAGTCTGAGGATGATGTTCTCGGGTCTTTAAGAAGGAGGAGTCAGTCCATTGACGATATATTGTCTGGAGATGAAAAGGAGGCGAGTCTTGAGACTGCGTCGAGGAAGATAGAGGCCGCTCTCGGGGAGAGGAAGGGGAAATCAAGTCACAGACCTTTACTCTCGCTGTGGACCAACATGAGGAAGGACAGCAAGGAAAGGAAGAAGCAGCGAAAGAGGACACCGAGTCAAGGTGATGATCCACCCGAGGAGGCTCGGAGCAGGTCTGGTAGCACTACACCTGTTGATTGTCAGAGCATGGACAACAGCCCCTACACTAACAGAAAGAAGAAGCAAAGTCTACAAAAGAAGCTAAAGAAGGCACGTAACTCTCTCTATCTGTTTCAGCAGAGCGAGAGGCAGGATGATAAGAGAGGAGAGGAGGAGGAGTTTGAAGGAAGAGGATCAGCAGAGGGTGGTCTATCAGTTGAAGGAAGTAGCATCAGCAGTGGAGACCAACCATTGGACTCAAATAGTGTCACGTAAGATATTAAACAAGAATGCATATAATAACTATAATTATATGATTATAATTATAATTAGTATTTATATTACTTTAGAAGGTTTTCTTATTTACTGTTATTGTTGGCTAGTTTGCGATTCCCTGTGATAAATGGAAAGGGAAATGGCTTCATACTAATTTGTTTCAAGAAATTGATTTTTTATTTAAAATTATTCTAATTCTAATTCTGAATGAAAATGTTACACTCATTTTAGAGTGTTAACTTCTACTCATGGGCTTATGGCTCATGTTGTCTAAAGCTTGTGGTCTTAGTACTGAGTGCCATTGAGTAATCATACCATATAATTATAATAACAATAAACATCTTATTATCTCTACACTACATGTACATGTACATGTACATGTAGTGTACATGCACGTGTAGTAGTGTACATTTACATGTACATGTAATAGTGTACGTGTACATGTTACTTGATACACATACCTGGTATCAAATTGCACTTACTGTGGTATGTGAGTGAGTAAAATAATAACACTCAAACAATTAATTGTTTATAATTGTACCAGTACACGGTAAGCCTATAGAGTAGGTGTGCATGTAAGAATTTAACCATAACATGCTATAATTGTAATGTACATGTACAATGACCACACCTTTCATTATTGATTATAATGATCTAATATTATTAGTCTATTGTCACTATATTTGACCATAAATGTACATGATTTGTTCACTGGTTGTTTAATGATAGTAATGTGTGCCCTCCGTCGCCTGCTACTGGCTCTGTTAATGCTGTGCCTGTTTCTCCTCCTCATCCAAGGGAAGGTGAAGTGAAAGAGCTTATACAGCCAACCCCATCATCTTGGATAAGATCAGGCTATCTTATGCTGAGAATGAAACTGCCTAACAATACCTATGCTTGGACATATATTGTGAGTGTAATTCATTATTTGCGCAAACTTATCCTTTATGAAACTTTGTTGTGTTTACTTTAGTGAGTATTTGTTATTAAATTCTGTTCCTATCCCATTCAATGTTATCTGGCTTCCCTCTGTCTCAACTACCACTCCTCTCCCTCTTTCTCTTTCTCTTTCCCCCTCTCTCTCTCTATCTTCTCTCTCCCTCCCTCTCTCTCTCCCTCTCTCCCTCCCCCCTCTCTGTCCCTATCTCTCTCTCCCTCTCTCTAGTATTGTGTAGTTCATAGAGAGTTAGGTCAGCTGATGGTTCAAGAGCAAAGTCTCCCTGAGCCGCGTCCACTTGAAGACCTGATGCTATGTACATGTAAAGCTGGCACTCCTGACTTCATTGACAGGAACTATTGCTTTAGAGTTATATCCCCATCCTCTGAGCATCTCTTTCAAGCTCTAGGAGAAGAAGACATGAAGTTGTGGATGTCTGCTGTACAGGTACAACTGATTGCGTTTTTTTAGTAACACTTACAGGATGTTTTTTTCATGTATTTTAGGAAGGTATTGAAGAAGTCATAAAGCATGGAGACACAGTGAGTTTGTTTTTATATTGAAAGTAAAGTTTGTTATCGTTTTGTTACTTTGCATTGTGATGAGCAAAATATCAAACCTTTCATAGCAATCAAAAATTGAAAAAACAATTTGTGATACACAAAACTAAAGGTCATAGTCAGCATAGTCATAGTTTAATTTATGTCACTAGCAGAGCACATGCATATCAATGCCTAGCAATAACAAATAGGCAAGTTGGGAGGATTCAGAATTTAAGTCGAATTATGTATTAATTAAAGCACTGTTGAGAGTAGGTTACGGAAATTATTGCACGAGGGGCGGTCGAGAGGAAAATGTAGCACGAGGCGAAGCCGAGTGCTACATTTTCGTCGAGACCGTCCCAAGTGCAATAATTTCTGTAATCTACGAATCAACAGTGCTTTGATTGGTTTGTAGTGGTGCGTGGGCGGATCAAATGAAATTTCAAAAGTCGCACAGGTGGCGCCCGCAAGACAATCAGATCTCATTTATCACTATTATTATTGTTACAAGTATAATGTATGTAGCTGAGGCTGTGATTTGCCTCTATCAAAGCTTGTGGTTAACAGAAAAGCCCATACATATTATACTGTGCAGTACTACATATTCCACACAGTGCTACATTTTCCTACCATGCGGTGGTTATTGGAAGTTGTAGCACTGGCGGCGCCTTTGATCCGCCCATGCACCATACTACAAATTTACATGTAGTATAATTTTGGTGGTTTTTTCCATTGATACTGTTACTTACACATGGACATGTACATGTATGTGACATCTGTATGGTTTGATAGGGTACAAGACCGGCAATAGGAAAACGGGAAGATGAAGGAGAATTAGTGCCAAATGCCATCAAAACAATTCTGAAAGTACCCGGCAATAAACAGTGTGCTGATTGCAGCAGTACTGGTAAGTATAATAATTATTATTAGCAAATCAAGCACTTACTACTACATGTACATCAGTGGGGTATCAGAAATGTTTGATAAAGTAGAATTCTCTCCTAGCGATCATTTTTAATGAAATACCCTGTCGATACTCCCAGGTTTTCCCATAAGCATAAAGCATGCTACATGTACATGTATATGTACATTGCAAGTGAGCTAAAAGTTAAGCATGGCTCAGTATGGAGCAACTTTAAAATAAATTTTTTTTAATTCAGTTTTGATAAGAATCAGCTCAAACTTTCTAGGCAACATGAGTACATTTATGTAAAAAGCTAAAAATGGAGAAATCTTTCCTTTTAAATTTTTATGAAATTTAGCTTGAGACCATGTACGTTTACAGAATCATTGGCAAGATTTTGGTGCAGTTTTAAGAATTTGAAAATATCTAGTTTTGATCAAAATTTGCTTGACAAATACCTTGTGTGTTAGTATTAGTACATGTATATGTACATGTAAATTTTTGAACAAATTAAAAAATTTACTGACACTGCCAAAATTTTGTGGAAAACCCTGCTATACCCTGTCTATAGTCCTTGGCAAAATTTTGATTGAAGCAACATTAAAATTGTTAATTATAAGATTAATTTTGAGCCAATTAAGCTCAAAAAGAGCATGCATGTACACATGTAAGGAATGAGGAATTGATTTTTAGAACCATTTTTGATATGACATAGCAATAAATATTTTTAGTCTTTTTAAATGTTGTATGTTTCTTCTTTCTTTACAGATGTGCAATGGGCCAGTATTAATCTTGGTATAGTACTCTGCATAGAATGTTCTGGTGTTCACAGAGGATTAGGAGTCCATGTATCTAAAGTACGCTCGTTAACTTTAGACAAATGGAACAAGTCAACAGTTGAAGTGAGTCAGTGTTTAATGTAATCTTAACATTGTCATTTTAAAAATAATTGAGCTCTACCCTTTCCAATTATTGAGTCATTTTTGCCCACTAATCTTTAGTTCACTGACCTAACATTTTACAAAAAAAATACTGTCTCTCTCTCTCTCTCTCTAATTTTGTAGTTCATGAAGTCTCAAGGAAATACCAAGTCGAATGTGTACTATGAAGCAAGGCTTGGTAAGGGCGTTCAGTATTCTGATATTCATAAACCTTCAGCTAATGCTGGAAAGTAAGATTTAAAATATCAGTTGATGCATCACATTTACTGTTCTTCTAGGACTGAAAGGATTCAATTCATACAACTGAAATACGTGACATTAGCATTCACACCTGAACTAACAGATCATTAGGTGCATCTGATGATTTTATTGTTTTTCATTTTATTATTATTATTATTAATATTATTAAATATTATTATTATTACAATTAATTATCATTGTTGTTGATTACTCTCTATCAATATCCACTTATAACAAAAATTTTATGTATTGATAAGAAAGTTTTTAATCTACATACATATTGTCTTGTTAACTGTAGTACTGTATCATGTAAGTATATTTATACTAGTTTTACAACAGCTTTAAAAACTTTAAAAAATTATATCAAATCTACTATTTATTAGTAAACTTGAAAACTATAGTATTTATTTTCAATATTTTCAACCACAACAAAGTGCACTGTTGCATAAATATTCATTATTTCATTAATTGGTCATGGACTATTTTTGGCATTTGGTTGTGTTTGTTGAAGCTACTAACCATGTATAACTGATTGTGATCACATGACTGCATGAGTAAGGGTTCCATTTATGTCTATATACTTGCACCTCTTTGCCATTCAAGTCAGTTGTACTATACGTGTCAAAATGATGATAATACTCCTTTTGATGTGTCTGATAGAGGTGAGTCCATTAGAATTAGTAGCACTTTTAATGATTGTGTATTTGACTTTTTGTAGCCACTTAAGGCATCAGTTTTCACTCTTAAACTGGAATTCCATAACTATGATAATCCTAATGGATGGAACAGTGTCAAGGTGTGCTGTGACAGAGGCCCATTGAGTGGGACTTGCTACAGTCCTTGTGAAACAAAGTTTAGTATTTGCTTAAGAAACGGCAATACTAGCCAAATTGATAAAAGTTGTCCTTCATCAAGTGATATCATGACTTCTGGAATAGTTCCTGGAGACTCTTTGACATTTGGAGCATCCATTGGCAGTTTACTTAATCCACTTACTTTCTACTTAGACAGTCTTCACTTTGTAAGTCTAACTGCAATTCAGTGTAATGATTATTATTTATGGTTGTTTATTTTAGAGTGGTGTTCAAGTTTATATCAAAATTGAAGATGATGATCTTGGAATCTATGATGACGACTTAAACCAAGACATTACTGATCTCATTGATGAATTGTTTGTTCAGATACCTTCGAATGGCAGGAATGCTGCATATAGAATGATGTATGGTATTCATGGTGTTGCTTCAATCAATGCCAGCTATCAATTGGCTTGTACTGATGACAACTATTATGGCAATGATTGCTCCGTGTACTGTAAACCTCAGAATGATGAGAGTGCTGGTCATTACTCCTGCAATCAAACAACTGGAGAAAAGATTTGTTTATCGGGTTATGTTGACCCAAGCAGTAATTGCACTTGTACTGTTAACAATCCAAACTGCTTCAATACTGCTACCACTACCATTTCAAAGCTTGCTAGCAGTATCAGCATTACTACCATTGTGCCTACTTATTCTATGCTTGCAAGCACCACTCAAATATCTCCAGTAGCTACTGTTGGTAAGTATGCACAATCTACCATAATAAGCAATAAATAATTATCACATAATTTTTAGATGAGCCGACTCATTCAAGTATGTTGTTAACTGCTAGTGCTACTACTGAGCAAATATCAATGACTCAAACTCCAACTGTAAAGAGTGATGGTAAGGAATGGAATGCTGTTACCAGCACTATGTATGGTACCTCTTTAATAGGACTGGGAAGTGTGATCATTGCAGCAGTCATAACTGCTTTTGTGCTAATTGGTGTTATAACCATTTTTGTATCTGTTATTATACTTTTGTTATGGAAGAGAAAACAGAAACCATTGCCAGGTAAGCTATAGAGTGTCATAATTAGTACTTTTATGTCATATGTAATCAACAGACATAGACAAAACTGGCACGATCTATGATTCTACTGCCAAAGAATCCAGTATTAGTGGTAACAACAACTTGGAAAACCCTATGTACATTGACCAACCACTTGATATCAGCTCATCCCACCAGCACACATATGAGTTTATGGATGGTCCTACCATTCCAGGCAATCCTGTGAGCATTGGTCGCATTAATGAGCCAGATCCAATGGATTATCAATTATTATATGAGACACCAGTGGATGGCGCTTTCAACAAAGAAACAGTTCTAATAAAAAGTTTGCCGGATCCACAAGCCCTTGATTATGAAGAGCCCAGAGACAGTACATTGAATGCTGGCACCGTTTCATGTCCTCTCTATGAAACACCAGTTAACCCAAACAATGAGTACAACGCACCTTGGAAAAAACTGTTTTAATTGCCTAGCATGCAGCAGAGTATGGCCTCTTAAGCTTTTTTATAAATTTTGTGTTGTGTTAGTTTTGTAATTTTTGCTTTTTAGTTACATTTCCTTTTTAAAATAATATCTATACAGTAAAATAAACAGATCTAATTAGGATCTATTATAGCAAATTTATCAGCCACGGGGAGGGGCTTGAACTGCAGCCACTCCAGCCAGGGTCTGCCACTGTCATGTATACTCTGGATGCTGTAGCTTTCTTTTTGCTGGGTTTACTTCTTCACCAAGTAATAGAAGACGGTCTGGTCCTTTTACTTAACTATAACCTATAGGTGAATGGAGACTATGAGCTCCTGTTACGTTTTCGCCGATATTCTAACCCCACTGATAGAGATAACAACGATAATTGCTGTGATAATATACTAATATGTGTCTCACATTGTGATACACTTTTCAGATCACTTTGCCTTAGGAATAGAGACTCGAACTCTGAACCTCAATGCATTCCCGGGACTGTGTATGATCCTGGCACTGTTGGTGACTACAATGGACCTGACAACAGTATTACATTTGGTGAGTCTGTTGGGAGCATTAGCAATCCAATAATTTATGAAAGACCTGGAAGTATCCCAGAGGTAAAGTAGACTAAAATATTGAGTAATTTTTAAATAGCAATTTTATTATTATAGTCAGGGTTTCAATTGTACATGGAGGTTTTTGATTATGATAGTCGTAATGATAATGACTATATTGATAGCATCGTACTAAACATACCAGCTCAACCTACCACAGAAAGGCAATCAACTGTTGTTGGCGAAGATGGAAAAATATCATTGGAATTAAGTTATAGTCTGTCGTGCAGTCAAAACTATTACGGATCGGACTGTTCCCAGCAGTGCATACCACGTAATGACAATACCAATGGACACTATACTTGTAACACCACAACCGGAGGAATAATATGCAGAGAAGGATGGCAAAATATTACTACAAATTGTACAGATGGTTAGATTTGTAATTAAATTATAAATATGTTATAATATTTGTACAGTTGCTTGTCATTTAGTATGCCAGTCACCTGGCGGAAATTGTAGTTCTGATGGTACTTGTGAATGTAACAGTAATTGGTTTGGAGATCAATGCCAGAATCCTAATTGTACTGAAGGATGTCATCCTGAAGGAGGATTCTGTAACATGCCGAATGAATGTCTTTGTCACAGCAACTGGAATGGAACATTGTGTGATGAGTTGTTGTGCAATGTTAATTGTAGCTCAAGAGGAGGAGAATGCTTAGAACCAGAGTCTTGTTCCTGTCTACCAGGTTATACTGGAAATGAATGTGAAATTGGTAGATTAATATCAGAATAATGTTAAGGAATATTTTATAATTAACATTTTAGATCTTCTTCCTTGTGAAAATCAGATGCCTTGTCTTAATGGAGGGAATTGCACTCAAAATGACACTACTGGAGAATATTCTTGTTCCTGTTCAGTTGGTTATACAGGATTTACTTGTGACACTGATATTGATGAGTGTGCTACCAAACCTTGTCAAAATAATGGAACTTGTATTGTGAGTGAGATATAGCTATAACATGTGTAGCCATATACTGTGCTTATTAGAATGAAGAGGCAGGGAGCTATAGCTGTATATGCCCTACTGGCTGGACGGGAGAGCTATGCATGAAAGCTATTGATTACTGTGAATCAAACCCATGCACTAATAATGGAACATGCACTAGTGCAAGAGCTGGTCACTACTGTGATTGTACCAGTCAGTATAAAGTAAGGGATACTTATTTATAATATAAAGTATTACCTAACGTACCCTTAGGGACTTAACTGTGAGCTGTTTGTCAATGCTTGTATACTTTATCCCTGCCTAAACAATGGTACCTGTGTGGATTTAGTGACAAATTATACCTGTCTTTGTCCTGAGGGATTCACTGGCAATAATTGTGAAAAGTACATGATACAATACATGTGTAAGTCATTATTATAGTAAACACATCCTTGTATAGGAGAGTTATTGAATCATCTGTATCATCTGCACCATCAACTGATACCACACAAGGTATGTTACATTATAATCATGCTGTGATTCACAAATTTTACCATTTGTAGTTACTGCTATAATAGGCTCTGTAATTGGTGCAATAATGCTGATTATTATTGTTATTATTTCGTTATTCATTGTAATATTATTGAAAAAAAGAAGACAGGGTTTGAAAAATAGTGAGTGCTTAATGATCAATACTGAGATTAATTTCTGTATAATCATTGATTAGGAAGCAAATCATCCGTCGTTAATTATAACTTAGTAAAAGGTAGCAATGATCAGTTGTCTTTAGACCACAATAATAACTATGATATTACTGATCATAAAATATCAAAACTGAATTCAGTTGAAGACTCAACAGATTATGCTAGACTTCGACTGCCAGAAGCTGAGTATCAAGAAGTTAATGAGATACAATCAGCTGCTGATGACAATGATAAAGAAGATGGAGAACCAATGTATAATAATCCTGCGTATTATGGTACTAGGAAAACAACTGATGAATGTGAGGCTGAGTATCAAGAGATTAAGGAAATACCATCAGCTGATTGCAGCCAGGATGAGCCGGTTTATAAAACTGTTATCAATCCTGTATATGGCGATGTTTTAGAAGAAGAGCAACCATCTAGTGACAAGTATGTTCCCAATCCTTTATATGGAGGAGTAAAAGAACAAGGACAATAAACAATTGTTATGTCTACTTAAGATTTTTTTTAGCGTGGTCTAGTCTAACTTTTTACAATCATTACTTGGCCAGTCAGCCTCTCTCCTGTGTCAAGTAGTTTAAATACATCAATATTTTTTTAAAATTATTGTTCATAATACTTTTTTCTGTTTGTACATGCATCTGTTTATATTGTTATAACTATCTACTATATACATTACGCCAGTATCTGCAAGCAGGTTGAAGCTTGTGTATGTTAACCACAAGATGGTGATAACAGTATTTGCTTTTTTAATGGCTCATGGTGGGAGCAAAAACATGGGAACAGCTCCTCAAAAAGACATAAAAATGAATTTATCTGCCTTTATCATTCATTCATGCATCTCTTATGTAGTATGTGTCATTTTGTGTCAATTATATCAGAGAGAAAAAAGACTACCAGTTTTAAAGTTACTTGCTTTTATTATAGCTAATATTATTTATTAATAATAATTTACTGATATAAGAAAAGAATACTTGATTTGGTCTATGCTTACCAGTGTTGTATTAGTTAATTATAACTAACTCTGTTTCAGTAGATAAAATTTCAATACTAGTTCGCTAAACTATAATTCTCAGAATAACTAGAATCATGGCTGAATTGACTCTTTTGTAACTATAAGTAAAAGAAAGTGATATCATAAATCATCATACCTAAAATGGATAGTTTGAAATGCTACTATACCAAGCTACAAACAACTTCTAAAAATGAAAATAAAATCAATTTCTGTCATTACTACGATTTTGACCCATTTATCTGGACTATAGGAACTTGGGAAGAACTATAAATAAAACAAAGTAACATGTACACATACATGTATGTGTAAAATGTGTGTCACCATGCAGACTCTCTTTCTCCCTTTTTCAATTCCATAGGTTGCTATTAAGATCATTGATAAGAACCAGCTCAATCCTGGGTAGCTTACAGAAGGTACTGTACATGTAAAACATTTTTATGAACACAAAGCATGGTGTAGGTTGATGCTGTCATGCTCTCACCTGGGCTTGCAACTTTTTGTATCAAAGCTGATTCACTGACTGCCCTGGATATGTCATGGAAGGTTCAGCACAGTATTAACTGCTTAACTGTTGAGGGACAGAGGAATTTATGCCTCAAAAATGCTGGTAAACAGGAATCTTCCTGTTTACCAGCAAATTTTTAAAATATAATGCAATGTTTCCTGTTTAACTTTTGCCAAATTATTTATTGGTGTAGCAACATAGATATTACATACATTCATTTACTCTAAAGGCCCTGTACACTTGCTAGCAACATTTTTGGTTACTTAGATCTTGTAAGCAACATGCTGCCTAGGCCTTAATTGTGTAGATGTTTGAGCTAATTTTAATCAATATTAGATTTTTTAAATGAATTTTTGTAGTTGCTCAAAAATCTGGCTGAAGACCTTGTACTGTAGTACAAGGTCTTTGGCCAAATTTTGTCAAAAATGATAAGAAGAAAATTTGCCATTTTTATGACAGTTTTTCATGCATATGCATGTACTTACGATGTGTAGAAAGTTTGAATAGATTCCGATCAAAGTTGAATTTTTTTATAA